>NC_081365.1:17725187-18025187 GCF_030684315.1 Stegostoma tigrinum | reverse complement strand
GGAAAGCATGTTGAGACTCAGCTGTAAAGCATACAATGCAAATGAAAGTCTGTATTTTTCTTTCTGCTACTTGTGGGATCCTGCTGTGCACAAATTGCCTGCTGTGCTTCCCTACATTACAACTACACTTCCAAGCTACTTCATTAGCTGTTAAGCTCTGCGCAACATCACGAAAGGCCTACAGAAAGCCAAGGATTAAAACAACGGTGGACAGTGAAGATTTGAAACAAAATCAAAAATTGCTCAAGAAAATCAGCCTTTTCTCCACAAATGCTGCCTAACCTGCTGAGTTCCTCCAGCAATTTCTGATTTTGTTGCTGAAGAAAACCAAGTCTTTCATTTGTATGTGGGAGATGAGAGCAGGTGTTTGGACTAGTTGCACAAACTGTTTTTTTGCAAAACCGAAATCGAAGAAATAATTAGTGTATTTTTAATTGCAATTTCAAACTTAATAAGGAGAAAGGGTTAAAGGATGTTTTTTTTAAAAAATATCTACAATGTTGATGGTAATGTTAGATGTTAGATGATGTTAGATGCCCTACAGCGTGGAAACAGGCCCTTCGGCCCAACAAGTCCACACCGCCCTTTGAAGCATCCCATCCAGGCCCATGCCCCCATAACCCTGAACACTACAGGCAATTTAGCATGTCCAATCCACCTAGCCTGCACATCTTTGGACTGTGGGAGGAAACCGGAGCACCCGGAGGAAACCCACGCAGACACGGGGAGAATGTGCAAACTCCACACAGACAGTCGCCTGAGGTGGGAATTGAACCCGGGTCCTTGGCGCTGTGAGGCTGCAGTGCTAACCACTGAGCCACCGTGCCGCCCCTTGATTCCACACCTTGCCTATCTGTCTGGACTTTCACATGCACTCTGCTCACTGAAGTTCGAAACTTCAAATCTCACACCTTAGATCAGGAAGTTTCTGCATGAGGTCCCGTCCAGAAAATTCTCCCTTATTCTCACACTGGCCGTAGAGGAAAGGGGGATGGGGAGGGAGGAAGTCGTTGTATTGTAGTCACATCTTTTTTTACTCCCATCCTTGCACAGGACATAAACAAATCAGATCGTCAAGTAACATGCCAAACTCCAGCAGCTCGTCATCTGAGGAGGTTAGTCCTACAGAATGATTTATTAATAAACTTTCAGAGAAACAGAGGGGGGAAAAAAAAGATCGTTACATACTCACTTAGCATAAGCCTGAAAGGAAAGCTGAATTTTATATAAAATATTTTAAAAATCAGCAAGAGTAAAACATTGCAATTTGAAAATAGTTTGAAAGTATATTTTTTCGCTGCAGATCAAAGGTTGTAGGAAATAAAACATTAGAAACGAATAAACAGGGATACTTTTTTTGTTTAATTTTCTTTCAAATTTTGTTTTTAAAAACTCTTCTCATTTAAAAAAAATGTGCAATGGGTGGGTGAGGGAAAGGGACACGCGGGCTTTGGACATAAATGAATTGAAAAGAATTGCTTACCTTGAGAGAGAAGGGAGTCAGAGGGTCATTGTGCCGGGGCTGTGGTGCGTTATAAGGCGGCGACAGGCTCGCTGTAAATCGGGGCGATCCAACACCAGACACCGGGCAAGAGTCTGAGACTGAGGGGAGAAGAAAACAAGTCAGTGGTTCCTACCTGCCGAGAGAAGGGTGAAGAAGGAGCTTTTTATTAAATTCACCCCCTCCTCTCCCAGTGATGTCACTGAACCATTAAGAAACTTCCCCCCCCCCCCCATAAGTGCCACGGTTGGCTGAACTTTGGGTGGAATCAAACACTCAACACGCCCAACCAAGCCCCCGTTGCTGGTCTGATATCATTTAACATTTCAATCTTCACCTTGAGCCTCCTGCATACTCCCACCCCCTCCCGTCAAAAGCAACAAAGTCTCAAAGTATGCGGAAAAGAGTTGTGGAAATCTGGCAGAATTGCTTTTAGGAGGGGGCGACACACACACAAACACACAAAGTTCATGAAACATAAAAACAAAATGGATATAAAATCAATGGGGGAATTCTTTTTAATCATTTGAACATTTTTTTCATTTTGGCACAAGTTTATACCCCAGGAAGACGATGTGAATTTTTAGCAACAAAAATTAACTTTTTACTGCCAAGTTTTGGCAATTTTGGAACAGAGCTTCTGCCAAACAGGAAGATAGAGTCATAGAGATATACAGCACAGAAGCAGACCCTTCGGTCCAACTCATCCACGCCGACCAGATATCCTAAATGAATATAGCCCCATTTGCCAGCATTTGACCCACATCCCTCTAAATCCTTCCTAATGATGTACCCATCCAGATGCCTTTTAAATGTTGCAATTGTACCAGCCTCCACAGCTTCCCCTGGCAGCTCATTTCATAGACGCACCACCCTCTGTGTGAAAAAAGTTACCCCTTTGGTCCCTTTTAAATCATAATAACTCTATTTTTGTCCGAATGAGACTGGGAATTTTGGCATTAACACAGGATGTAAGGTTGAAAATACTTTTTAGCTCCAATAGTTTTTTTCAACACCTAGTAATGATTTGTTGGAAGCTTATTTTAAAAAAAGTTTTAAAATCACAATGACACCTTAGACAAAGAAGTTCACGTTTGAACACCTAAAACAAAAAGACTGCAATATTGACATTAGCATCAATGTGGAATTTATATTGAATATCATTCAACAGGATAATGGGTTAAGTTTCTTTAATATCGGTATACATTTTCTTTCAGAAAAATAATACCTTAAATCACAAGTATTCTGAAATATTCCATGCTACTTTCAAAATTATTAAATCATAGCACACTTCAATTTGAATATTTTCCAATGTTTCAGGGGAGATCGTAAGCAATTTTTAAAACCCTTTATGATTTTCTTTTACTTCAAAAACTTACTCCTAAAAATGCTGTAATGATGGGTGATAAGCAATGTTTATATATCAATATTCACCTTAACTTTGCAGTGCTGGAGAAAGGACAATTTGTGCCACTTTAGGGGCCAATTCAGGTTTGGTGTATCCCAGACCAAGCTCAGCAGAAAGCGTCCCCTAATCTTGCCACAGTAACATCCCTGGACGCTTTAAATCAACAGCTATTGTGCAACCTCTGATCAGTTCCCATTTCCTCCATCAGCATTCCTGCAGTTTGGGAGACTATGAGACTGCCAATTGAGTGTCCGTTTTGTCATGAAGAATCTTACCTTATAGATTGTTACTGCCGCACTGTGTTCTGCTGAGAACTCCTTCAGTCAGCAAGTACAGCTGTAGAAGTCATAAAACTCAAATGACTGCCTTTGGGCTGTTTCCAACCTGCGTCACCTTCACCTTTCCTTAGCTTTTTCAAAGAGCAGAAAGTGCCAAAAATACTCAGCAAGCACGGGTGGGCAGAATGGGTGCTTTTCTTTTTCAGTTTATAATACATTAACTTGTTTGTTCTCTCTGGCCACACAAACTGACCTAGAGAGCATTTCCAGCACTTCCTATATTTCATTTACTTCCAGCTTTTCCAATCTTTATTTGTCATCAATAGGGCTATAAGGGTAGATGGTAAAGACCAATGTTCTTTACTTTACCTTAAAACATTTTGATGGTCTCTTTATCACTTATCTGCTACTGACACCCTAAATCATATCTTTGCTACCAGCTCTAGCTAGCCATGGTCTTAATTTCACCGAGCCCAATTTACCCATCCCCCCGCCTCCCCCATTCTCACTGACCTACAATATGTTACAATCAAGCAGCATCTCAATTTAGATATCGCTGAAAAAATACATGCTTTATTGAAGCTTTATATTTTAATAAGATCTAAAATAGGATCAAGGGGTGACCATTTACTCCTTCAAGCCTGTTCTGCCAACCAATATAACCTGTTCCTGCTTTCCTTTAGCCCTAATTCTTGCACTCATAAGTTTGCAGGAATACTAATGTTTAGGGGAAAGCCAATGCATGAGAGAAGAGTACTGGTTGATTTAAAGCTAATGTCATGATATTAAAGTTCTTCTTTTTGTTTTGAAATCCCTCCATGGTTGGTGCCCCATTCCTTCCTCCTCTCCCGCACTTGCCACAGCAGGTTTTTTTTATCGTCCAGCATTTCTGGGAGTTTTCCATGTGTCTGTAATTGTGGCCTCTTGCCCATAACTGGTTTTAATCATTCTGCCATTGAGGCTATGCCTTTAGTTCCCAAGGCCTCAAGCGTGAGACCATGCGTCTCCGCCTCTCTAACTTGGTTTCCTCCTTTAAGACATTCCTTAAAACCCATCTTTCTGTCCAAGATTTTGGTCAACCCCAGGTGGCCTGGTGTCAAATATTGCTTAATAATACTCCTGTGAAGCAGCTTGGGACTTCTCATTAGATTGTTGATGTTGTTGTAGTCACGTGATACAATAATAACAGTGTTGTTGACTAATAATAGCAATTAATGTGTTCCACTTAGTTTATTAATTAATCAGACATGAAGTAAGGAACTTTGAGAATCCTAGATGTGTTATTCCCTGTTCCTTGAAAACATGCGATATTTACCACATTGTTTCAAAATAATTCACATATGGGCTGGATTTAATGAAGTGTGTCGTGGCAGGAAACATACCAAAAAGGCCCACCTCATCCTGGGAGATGGCTCACATCTGTCTGCCAACAGCACAAAACCTCCTCGATTGAAACAAAGGATGGAAAGGGGCCAACTGGGAGTGAGATGTCAATTAGGCTCATTAATGACTCTAATTGACACCTATTATCCATCACCTTGCTCGTGACTTAGGAATTAATTGGAGGCTTGTTGACTTTTCCGTGGCTTCAAGAGGCTGCCCAGAAAACCTTGTTAGTGTTACCTGTGATTTCCTAACTTGTGGGTATGTCTCTTGTTACCAAGCACTGTGCCCTGATGACGAATTTGGCTTCAGGGAGAATTTTAGACTCAAAAACACCTATTAGATCAGCCTTTTTTGCCACAAAACTGATAGAGGTCCTGAACTGGTCCTCCAACCTTTATATGAAGTACCTGCTTGCCTGACAGAATCCTGGTTATCGTGTTCCAACAAGTTATCCTTCCCTGGTGGTAATGTATCATTTATATTTGAATGAATCAGTATTAACGACTTCCGCTTAGAGCCATAGAGTCATACATTTGTACAGCATGGAAACAGACCCTTTGGTCCAAGTCATCCATGCCAACCAGATATCCTGAATTAATCTGTCCCATTGGCCAGCATTTGGCCCTCCAAATCATGTAGCCATCCAGAGGCTTTTTAAATGTTGTCATTGTACCAGCCTCCGCCACTTCCTCTGGCAGCTCAATCCATACACGCACCAGCCTCTGTGTGAAAACGTTGCCCCTTGCATCCCTCTTAAATCTTTCCCCTCTCACCTTAAACGTATGCTGTGTAGTTTTGGACTCCCCTACCCTAGGAAAAAGGCCTTGACTATTCACCCTAACCATGCCCCTCATGACTGGTTCCCTAGGGAACCTGCTCCATTGACTTATCATAGAATCCCTACAGTGTGGAAACAGGCCCTTCGGCCCAACAAATCCGCACCGACCCCCAGAATATCTCACCCATCCCCCTATAACCCACCTAAGCTACACATCCCTCAACTCTACAGGCAATTTAGCATGGCCAAACCACTTAGCCTGTACATCTTTGGACTGTGGGAGGAACCCAGAGGAAACCCATGCAGACACGGGGAGAATCTGCAAACTCCACACAGACAGTCACCCAAGGGTGGAATCGAACCCGGGTCTCTGGCACTGTGAGGCGACAATGCTAACCACTGAGACAGTATGCCGCCCCAGTGTATTTTAATATTAATCTTCAAGCAAGGCAATATGCAGCAAATGTACAGATTTTGACAGAGTGGAAGATTTCTTTCAAGTTGGGATTCCTTTAGTGTACTGCCTGTTCTGTGAATAGTGTGTGTACTGTTCCAATAGCGGTTGTGCTGGAGGACATTGTGCACTGGCCAAGCAGACACACGCATGTACAATATTAAAGAAACCCTTTAGCATAGCTGGTGTACAGGAAAAGGAACTATGCTATTTATTTGTAAACATGAGTCGCACTGGATTTACAACGCTCGCCAAAGAGCAAGGGTGCAGGCTCAAAGCTGATCTTAGCAGATGACCTGCTCCACATGCTCATCGACCTCTGTTCAAGGCTTTTGTTTTGTCTCTGGGACAGTACAGCCCAGGTTCAATAGCATTCTATCTCTTTCTGTTGCTCTTCAGTCAGGAAGAAAAGCTAAGGTTGTGTCACTCCGAGTCAGGACTATTCAATCATCCACACTGAATTAGAAAGCTACAGTGAAGACATTGAACCTGTTGAGTTAGCCCCAGATTGTTCTCCCCTCCTCCATCCATTTAATCCAAGAACTTCAGTGAGAGGCCTACAATAGTGACCATAACTATTGTAGTCCAATTAATGTGACTACTGTCCCATGGGGGACACCCCAACATCTAAAACCTTTGAAAAATAACTGCAGAGACCCAGCAACATTGCTCTCCATGTGTACAGCTTAACATTAGTGGCCCACAAGCATTGCCTGATCACTATCGACAGGAAATTTAATGGCATTTAATACATGTTAATGTCATGTGAGTTTGCATCTGTCTCAAATGGAGTAATAAACTATATCAGTCAGATTTCAGAGGTTTCCACCATTATGTTACTTTACAACATAAAATGGCAATATTATTTTATAAATGATTACAAACTGGAACTGAAAACATTACAAATTAATGAATAAAAATGCAAAAAAAACACAAAGAGAAAGTGTGGAACAAAAGCAAAGTTTCTGGAAGAGCTCAGCAGGTCTGGCAGCATCTATGAAGGATAAAAACAGAGTTAATGTTTCAGGTCCAATGACCTTCCTCAGAACGATGACTCAAGGTCCACATGCATAGTCTAAACACTTGCTATAAAGAGTAAGAGGGAAGGAGAGGAACTCAGCAAAGGAGGAAAATGAATTTAGAAGATGTGACAATAACCTCAGAATTTGAAGTTCTAGGGTCTGTGATTTTGAAAGTCTACCTCTGAGGTAGCGTCCTGTTTGATACAAGCACTGATCAGGTACTATAGGGACAGAGATCTATGGTGCTTCCAACATTCTCTTCAATCTGTATAATAGCTGGAAAATGAGATGTTCCAGTTACCAAACTTACTGATTTTCGTATCTGATTCTCTGACCCAAGTTTCCATCAACTTGAACAAAACTCTACATTAAAATCTCTCCAATTCTCATCTCCTGAATGGCCTCACCTTAAATCTGGGCTGTAACATTGGGTGTATGCATGTAAAAAATGTCGTTGGCTATAAAGGGCTGTGGGAATGTCCTACAAATATAAATTGCAAATAATAGCCACTAAGTCCCCAGCTGCCACAAAGCTGAGTTAAAAAGTTTTGTTGGCTAATTGTTGTCATGGTATGTTTTATGCTGATTTATATTGGGTTGTATTCATGCACAGGAGGCTTGAGAATTGTCTGAATAGTCCTTAGAAATGTTTTATGCTCTCACCCTCTGCTTGTGATTTTCCATCCCAATTATGTGTTACAGTGTTTGCATACATTGCATGCCAGAGCTTCTTTATAGACTGGAAAGAAATAGTTAAGTGATTGCCTGAGCCTTTTTCTCAGGACTGTCCTTTGTGCTTTGAAATTTCATTGAAAGTCAAGACAAGGGAAATTCCAAAGGCTCAGTTGTCATGACAGAGGTCAGTTAAAATATTTATCCATTTCTCATGTAAGTATTCCTATTGAATTTTCTCCTTCAGGCAGCGACATTCCTGATCAGATCAACATACTTTTGTTTCTCAAATGTCACACTTTACCCATCACTTTAGCCCTGTGTCCTCTGTACCCAGCTTTTAGTCAGGAGAACCAGTTTATCTTCCTTGCTGCAGGATTTGGACATCTCCATTGAAGCGCCCCTTAAACTTTCCAGCTCTTAAGAGAACAACGCTAATTTCTCAATGATCACCTTTTAATTGACATCCTTCATGCCTGGTACTATTCATGATAAATTCAGCTGTGCCTTCACTGGGATCTTCCACCTAAAGTAGGATGCAACAAACTGAATATAGTATACTTTTGGATCAAAATAATGCTTTGTAATGTTAGGCTTTTGTGCTCCAGACCTCTATTTATAAAAGCAAGGATCCCAAATGCCTTTTTGATAGAAGTTTTAGTTGTCTTGCAGCTTTTGAAGACTTGTTTCCATTCACCATACACCACTCCTTTAGAATTGTATCGGTTTCTTTACATATGTCTCTTCTCATTGTTTCCATAAGAACGGATCAGATCAGTTTTGCATTCAATTTAGTTGGCCATGTCTGCCAATCATTCAATTTCTTTCTGAAATCTGTTAATATTCTGCCAACTGTTTACAACTTCTCATATTTTAACTTATCCACATATCGAAGTCCAGGCCATTAATACATATATCAAAAGTAACAATGAATATAGATTTTGCTGTATGCCTCATAATTCTCTTCATTGTTTTGGCAACTTTCAGGAGCACGAACAGCATCTACGTATTACGTTTTTCCAACTAAACATTCTATTAACTAGGAATGCCAAAGATTACTGAGAGATGGTCCCAAATTAGGCAAACATAATCCTAAGCCAATAAGTTCTAAAGTAGATACAAAAGTAAGATTCTTGAAATCTGAAGAAAAAAGCATACAATATAAAGCCAGAAATATTCAGCAGCATAAGCTATATCTGTGCAGGTAGAAATTCTGTACATGTTTCTGGTCAATGATAATCAGAACCAGAAAGTTTTTAAAAGAAATATTGCCTGAGAAAAGTTTTAGTTATAAAAGCTGGAAATATTGGAGAAACTCCGCAGCATTTGTGCAGAAACAGACTTTTGAGCCCAAGATGACTTTTCAGAAGAAGACATGTTCCAAAGAAGAGGACTTGAAATGTTAACGATATTTCTCTCTGTATGGGTGTTGCCTGATCTTCTGAGCTTCTCCAGAAATTTTTGATTTTGTCTCAGATCTGCTACATTTGTGCAGTGCTGCTTTTATTAAAAGATTCAGTTGCCTGAGAAAGAACAAAGAGGAAGTGTTGTGGTCAGTTCTGAGGAAGGGTCACTAGACCTGAAATGTTAACTCTGATTTCTCTCCATAGATTCTGCCAGACCTCCTGAGCTTTTCCAGTAATTTCTGGCTTTGTTTCTGAATTCCTTCTGTAGTTCTTTCAGTTTCTGTTTAGGGATTACAGGAAACAGGATAACAGTTGACATCAAAAAGCGATGATAGTAAGACGGAAAAGGAAACAAAAGATGGACCCAGAGGCATAATTTTCCAAATAACCAGAGAGCTTTTCTTCTGGACTTGCTGAATCAAACCTTTATCAGCAGCATCACAATGGCCAGAATGGCTTACAAGAAGATATATAAATAGCAAGAAATCAGTAGTATCTGAAATATCACTGGCCGCTATGAAGTCAGGAATGGTAAACAGCAAATGTAGCTGATTTAAAATGCTGGTAATTTTGGAGCCAAAGCTGATAGAGCTTCATTTTCCTGTTTCGCTTCTAGCCTGTTCTGCCACAACACTGCTGCCTGACCGTTAAAATCCATGGTGAATCCCTGGACAACATGGATCATTTCCCATACTTAGGGAGCCTCCTGCCTCAAACAGATATTGACGATTAAATCCAATACCGACTCCAAACCATCCGTGCAGCCTTTGGACCCTGAGGAACAGAGCCTGAGATCTCAAACTCAGCACTAAGCTGATGGTTTATGGAGCAGCCGTGTCCCCATCCTCCTGTATCCGTCAGAAGCAATGGGTGATGTACAACAGACACCTCAAATCCCTGGAGGGTTCTCACCAGCTCTGCCTTTGCAAAATCCTGCAAATCCACTGGCAGAGTAAATGTATTATCATGAGCGGCCACTCCCATGCCCCAGTATTGAGGCACTGGTCACATATGGCCAGCTGTGATGGGTGGGTTGCATTGTCCACATGCCCAACCCAAGACTTCCTGAACAAGTGTTCTACCCATAGCTACGCAATGGTACAGTTCTTGATGGAAGGGCAGAAGAACTACTATAAGATAGAAACTACAGCAATGTTCAAGAGGCATCTTGATAGATGAATAGGCAGGGAATAAAGGAATTCGGACAGCATAGAGGCAAAAGATCTGTAATTTCAAACAGCAACATGTGTTGTTGCAGTCTTGATGGGGCAAAGGGCTTGTTCCTGTGCTATACTGTTAATTGGTCATTATTCATGGAGGTCACACATTTCAACATTGTTTATATTGAACCTGTCCTGGTGTCAATGATGCTTAATCTAATGGTCTGGACATCAATGCTTCGTGCAGCTAACTTCAATGCCACTGTCCTGAGTTGGGTGTGTGATGATATTTTGGACTGATCAAAGAGAAGAATTCCAAGCATAGCTCACAGTTAGGCTGCTTTAGAACTGAGAAATTGAACTTCTTCCTCTTGAACTTTGGATTTTGCAATAGCTTGGCACTGGGTGAATGTTTGAGCAAGTTAATGATCTGTCCAACAGATGCCTGGCTCCATGTGGATCTAGTGAAACAGAGCTTTGACTTGATCCAGGAGCTGCTAAGCTTTGATCTGGATGCCTCTGTGTGGTATTATTTTTGCCCTTTTGGTAGACAAACATCTGTCATGAGTTATAATGAGGCCACACTGAATGAGTTCTATCAGTAGGAGAATTCAATTTTTACTGGCTTTTCCCACCCACTTTTCCTCTCCAGATATGCAAGTCACAGTCAGTCCCATCGGCAGTGTCCCCAGTGGAATGGCCTTGACCAAAGAAGTGGATTTCAAGGAGTATCTTGAAGGAAAGTTAGTTGATGAGGTGTAGAAGTTTAGGGAGAGAATTTCTGAGTTTAAGACCGAGATGAAGATGCTGCCACCAATGATAAAGAGGGTCAAACTGAGGGTGTTCAGAGGTAGTGGTTAATGATGCACAAGTAGGAGACTTAGGGGAGATTACAGAAATACAGACAGGCAAGGCAATGGAGGTATTTAGAAAAAAAATTCATATTTTAAAATCAAGGCATTTCTTAAATGTGAGTCTGTGTAGACCATTAGCATACATGGCTGCTTGGTGAACAAATTTGTACAACACTTACAATGTACATCATTGACTCTAAAATGATTTGAGAGGTTATAACAAGTCCCATATGAATCCAAAACCATTTTTTTGTAATTAAGCTATTGGTATGGGTACTGACACTTCAACTTATATACGTAATTTTTTTAACACACCTTCCTTCTATAAAAGAGTAGAATCGTAAATGAATTGCCATCATGACAAATTTGCATCTATGAAGTTACAAATGATCAAAATGAGTCTGCCTAACAAAGCAGTTACAAACTTTGGGCACTTAACAATCCTTCTTCTTTGGCAGTCCGTCAGGGTCTTTCCCGTCTTGGGTGGTTGGGGGGTGGCAAGGTGGGCGGAGTATTGTGGCCAAATAGTCCAATCCTGGAGCTGCTGCCTCTGCTATGGCTGGGGTAGCTGGTGTTTCAGGAGGTGGGTACGGAAGCTGTGGATAGTGCCCACACTTTCTGCTGCTTGCACTTGCCCCCACATACACCATCTGGCAACTTCAAAGTGGTTGGCATTTTCTCCTCCAGTTTGTGCATTTTAGGACAAGCCATTCCCATGTGTCGGATGATGATGTTGCATTTATTTAGGGAGGTTTTCAGATGGTTGGCTATGTTTGGAATTCTTTTCTTAAAACAGTCTGAAAAATCATCACACGTCCAACTCAATTCCAGAACAGTGGCATTAAAGTTAGTTGTATTATATATCCACATCCAGACCATTGTAATAAAGCATCATTGTCACCAGGGCAGGTCCAATGTAAACAATGCTGACATGTCTGACCTCTGCCGTTTCCCCACTCAAGTCTACAGCCTATCTCTATCCTGCTGAAGCTTCCCCAACCTTTGTGTCATCCATAACCCTCCGAATCAGGCCACCTACATTCTACTCCAAATCTTTTACATACATCACAGACAGCAGGAGTCCTAGAATTGATCCCTGAGGGACACCATTGGTCACAGATTTCCAGTCCTGAAAGAACAAATACATCACTAAAAAGACACTCTTCTTCATGGGGAGGTGATGGCTTCGTGGTATTATTAGTGGACTGTTAATCCAGACACCCAGCTAAGGTTCTGGGGACCCAGGTTGAAAACTCCCCACTGTAGCTGTTAGAATTTGAATTCAATAAAAATATCTGGAATTAAGAACCTGATGATGACCATGAATCAATTGTCAGGAAAAACCTGGTTCACTCACATCCTTAAGGGAAACTGCCATCCTTACCTGGTCTACACATAACTCCAGACCTGTGGTGATGGCAATAAAATGCTGCCTAGCCAGTGATGCCCTCATCCTGTTAATGGATTGAAAAAAAATGTGATATCATGACATTAATGACTAGGAACAGCACACTACCAGTTGTTCAAAATGGTGACAAATTGCCCATCAAGCTATATCATGGTTTGAGTCCAAAAGTCCAAATGAGAGAAAGAAGAAAAAGGAAAAAGAATTCCTGCACTCTGGATCCTACTGCCTTGTGAGATACCCTGCACCTCCTGTGTCCGATTACATCTCAGTAGAAAATTGGCTTGTTCAGTCACATGAAGGCACGTGGTAGAAACTCAGAACCTCAGGAGGCTTCAGCCTCAAGTTAAGTCTTCACTGCCATTGTTACCTATGATAATTGTAAGTTATTACTGTCATTGAGATCCTCCAGTTTAGAAAGCCATTCCAGTTAAAGTTAACACTAAAGAGATTATGTAATTAAAGAATTGAATCAACTTTAACAAAGAATTAACCTCCAACAGTTTATCTTAACATGTTTATAGATTATTTTCGATTAAGCAGATGTCAAGAAGTGGTAGTTTTCCTTGTTGTGTAATATTGAAAGGTGCTTGGCAAAATGAATCTGAATGGATTTTAACCTGCCTGTAATTAATTAATTTTGACATTGAAAACTGTGATTGTTTTCCTCGTTGCTGGGGAAGGGTTGGGGTGAGGTTGTGGTAGGGAGAAGAGAATCTGATTGATGTGTATAAATTTGATAGGCATAGATAGGGAGAACCATTTCCAATTCATAGATGGGTCAAGAGTCAGGAGGGTGCAGTTTTAGGTAAAGGACCCTAAATTAGAAGGGATTTTGAGGGAAAAAGATTTTTCACACAGATATTGGTGGGTATCTAGAACCCACTGCCTTAAAGAGTGGGCAGAGGCAGGAACCCTCAAGATATTCAAGAATTATTTTGATGAACACTTGAAACACTACAACATATGGGCCAAGTGCTGGAAAATAGGATTAGAATAGACAGATGCGGACCCAGCAGGCTGAAGGGTCTTTTTTCTGTGCTTGAAAGAGTTATTTGTGATGACCATAGCTGGTGTAGGTACTGAACCCACAATGTTGCCATCACTGTACAGTGCAGGCTAACTGCGCCTCATCTTCCCTATACTATACCAGTGACAACATGTCAAAAACACTTCACTTGCTGCAAAACTCTTTACGACATCCTGTATGGACGCAAATTATTTTCCTCCCCAGTTTTTATTGGAGCTCATTCATTTTGACTTCACATTGGTGAACAAATATGACTTTTGTCCACCAGGAAGGAAAGAAAAGAGATATGCAGCACCTTGGCGCACTTGAAGGATGCCTGCCCAATTTCTGTCCAGACTGCTAAATGGACGGTCAATGAGGTGAGACCCATTACAGGTTCACAGTCCAGTGCTCGGCCCTTCTGGTGCAGTAACATGTCACGTACTCTTTGCCCAGGAATTCTGGGTTCAAGTCCCATCTGTTCTGGAGGTATGCAGTAACACACTTGAGCAGATCAATCAAAAGAACTACAGTCTTGTGCTCCTCACTTACTTATCCAATTTTCCCAGATACAGAAGTAGTTTTTGCAGCAAACAACAATGTTTTTACAGCATTTGAATGTCTTATTCAAAGATTGCATTACCTCCGTGACCGTCCTGGAAGGCCATTCTTTGGAGGCAGATGTAATATGTATGCATTTTATTAGTTAATCCCGCGCCACTGTAACTTGGGACGTTACTACCTTGCAATATGACTAAAATCTCTATAAATTGCTTCCTGACTCCAATGATAATTATTGAGCTATAGAGCTGCACAGTATGGAGACATGCCCTTTGGTCCAACTTTTCTGTGCTGACCAGATATCCTAAATTAATTTATCCCCATTTACCAGTATTTGGCCAATATCCCTCTAAATGCTTCCTGCTCATATACCCAGCCAGATGCCTTTTAAATGTTGAAGTTGTACCAGTTCCCACCACTCCTTCTAGCAGCTCATTCCATGCACAGACTGTCCTCTGCATGAAAACTTTGCCCCTTAGGTCTATTTTGTATCTTTCCTTTCTCACCTTAAACCTTTGCCGTCTGGTTTTGGACTCCCCTACACTGGGAAAAAGGCCTTAGCTTCACCCCCTATCCATATCCCTGGACCAACTAGAACTGCTGAGAAGCAAGTAAAGCTTATGGTTGTTTTTACAAATATCTGTATCATTTTAAGTCCTGTTCCTATCCCAATGACTTTTAAGACTCATTTCAGTTTCACATTCATGCTGCTTTATATAATCTGGATCCATTTGTTATTTTAGAGACTTTTTATTCTATTCCAAGGCAGCTATTATTCCCCAGGTACTCTTCCCATGGAGTTTTCTTCTTATCTTGTTAATTTGCTTCAATCTTTTACAAAACTCCCACTCTCCCTGTCTGACATTAACACCTTGGTGGGGTGATGTTTTACACATGTAGCCATTTCTTTAATAACAAAAATTGACCATTCTATTCAAACATCAATAGTCACATAAGCTAGACTACAAGTCTAAGATCTTGGTTATAAATGTCTGATGGGAGTGAGAGGGAGAGTCCCAGAAAGGTCTAGGAAGGGAATATCAGAACATACAGCTCAGACACTTGAAGACACAGGCATCAATGGCAGAGAAATGAAAATCAGAGATACGTGCAGGTCTTGGGTGTCTGTAAGATTGGAGGAGGCAGCAGAAGTGCAGGGGGCGGAGCCATGGAGGGATTTGGAAATGAGGATAAGAACTTTAAAACTTAGGCATTGCCAGACTGGAACGAATTTAAGCCAATGCAGACATGATGGAAGAAAAGGGACTTGGTCTGATTTAGGACATGGGGTGGTACTTGGATAAGTTCACATTAACAGAGGATACAAAGTGGGAGCCTAGTTAAAAGAGATTACAATAGCTTAGACTTTAGGTAACAAAGACATAGAGCAGGGTTTAAATAACGCCTGAGCTGATGCGCAAACACAAGCAGCTGATGTTGGGAGGTGATAACACAAGGTATTGGGCTTGGAAACGCAGCTCAGGGTCTAGTATGACACCGATATTGCAAACAATGTGGATAAAATACAGACAGTGGGCAAGGAATGAGATGTGGTCAGTGGTTAGGAATGTAAGCATATTCAGGAAAAGCTTCTAGCTACTGTATAGTTCTTGGCTGATCTTGCATTTAGGGATCCAACTTGTTTCAAGACGCAAAAGGCATAATTGCAAGTAAATCAGAGACAACCTGGGCAGAATAGAAAGATACTTGAAAATCAATCTCCATTTTCCATTGGTCTCCTGGACCAATCAGTGTTACCAGGCAGCACCTGCTTAATAACCTGCTCAGTGATGCCCAGTTTGGGTTCCACCAGGGCCACTCAGCTCCTGATCTCATTACATGCCTTTTATGTCATAAAGATATGACATATGTTTCCATATTCCGGGTTCTGAGTCTACTTACATTTCTGCAGCACTTGCACATCGACATGTATCACAGCCAGTGAAATAGTCAAATATTCAAAAGATTCCATATTTGAAGAACTTCCTTTGTTATGTGACTAATGTGAATGCTTCAGCCAAAATCACCAAAATAGATTAAAACTGGTCTACCTCATGTGGGATTGTGGATCTGTGGTATCTTGTGAAAATGGCCAACGACATACACGTTTGAAACACCAATTGCTTTTCAAAAGTAATTCATTTGCTGCAGGGTTTGCAAGAGCAACTCATTCAGGCTCACTCTCCCATCCTAACCCTGTAGCCTTTCTTTCTCTTCAGATAATTATACAATTGTTTTATGAAAGCCTCAATTAAATTGGTTTCCAAGAATCTCAGGCAATGCATTTCAGATTCTAACCATTCACTAGGTAAATACGTTTTGTTCCAGCTTGTTTTGCTATTTGTTCTCAATTGGTACTGTCAGATTCTTGATCCTTCCACTTATGGAAATCATTTCCTACTGTCTACTCCGTCAAGATATCTTATGATGTTAAACACCTTTATCAAATCTTCTCTTAAACTTCCATTCCATACAGAGAACACTCCCTGCTTTTCCGTAGGTAAAAGAATTTCCTCATCCCTGGGTCCATTCTCAAAAAAACTTTTCTGTACTTCATTTGATGCCTTCACATCTTTCCTAAAGTGTGGTTCCCAGAACTGGACACAATACACCAGCTGGAGATCATAGCTGCAGTGCACCATAATGACCCATGGTAATTTTCCTAACATAGGAAATCCAATGTGGTTCAAGATGGGAAAGGCCCAATTACAAGTGACGATGTGGAGATGCCAGTATTGGACTGGGGTGGACAAAGTCAGAAGTCACATGACACCAGGTTATAGTCCAACAGATTTATTTGAAATCGCAAGCTTTCGGAGTGCTGCTCCTCCATCAGGAAGTAAATCAGAGCTAACGGGGCAGAATAGAAAGATATCTGAAAACCAACTTCTGCCTTCTATGGCTGGAATCCTTTGGACCAATTGGTGCTATCAAACAATACCTATTCAGCAATAACCTCCTCAGTGATGCCAAGTTTGGATTCTTCCAGGGCTACTCAGCTCCTGACCTCATTACAGCCTGGGTTCAAACATAGACAAATGAGATGAGGTGACAGTGACTGCCCTTGACATCAAGGTCTCATTTGACCGAGTACGGCAACAAAAAGGCCCTGGCAAAACTGGAGTTAATGGGAATCAAGGAAAATCTTTCCATTTGTTCGAGTCATATCTAGCACAACAGAAGATAGTTATGATCAGTGCAGATTGCAACTCAAGGACATCTGTGCAGGAGTCCTCATGGTAGTGACCAAACATCTTCAGTTCCTTTATCAACGACCTTCCCTCCGAAACATGGTCACAAGTGAGGATGTTCACCAAAGGTTGCATAATGTTCAGCAACATTTATTAATCCAGAGACTTGGCTCATGTTCTGGGGACCTGGGTTCGAATCCTGCCATTGTAGATGGTAGAATTTGAATTCAATAATAACCTGGAAATAAAAGTATAATGATGACCATCAAACTATTGCTAATTGTCAGGAAAACACCATTTTGTTCACTCATGTCCTTTAGGGAAGGAAATCTGCCATCCTTGCCTGGTCTGGCCTACATGTAATTCCAGACCCAAAGCAATGTAGTTGATTCTTAACTGCTCTCTGAGCAATTAGGGATGGGTAAGAACAGGTGATTCATCCAGTGACACTTGTATCCCCTAAATGAATAAAGAGAACGTTTGTAACTCGTCAGATACTAATGCGGTCCATGTCAAAATGCAGCAAGATCTGGACAATTTCCAGGCTTGGGCTGAGAAGTGGTAAATAACATTTGCACCAGACAGTTTCCAGGCAAGGACCATCTCCATGAAGGGACATTTAACCATCACACTCTTGACATTCAATCATGCTTCTATCAATGAATCCCCACAATCAACATCTTGGGGATCCTATTCACGAGAAATTGAACTATGCTACCACATAAACACAGTGGCTACAAGAGTAAGTAAGAGGTCTACAGTCCTGCAGTGAGTAAGTCACTTCCTGACTCCCTAAAAACTGACCCCCATCTTCAAGGCACAAGTCAAGAATGTGATGGAATACTCCTACTTACCTGGATGAACACAGTTGCAACTACATTCAGGAAGCTTGACATCATCCAGAACAAAACAGCCAGCTTGATTGGCACTACATCCATAAGCATCCACTCCCTCCACCAGAAATTCACCAAAAATCCTTATACAGCACATCCCAAACTCACAACCACTACCATCCCAAAGGACAAGGACAGCAGGAACATGGGAGCAACACTAAGTGTAAGTTCCCTTCCATGCCACTCATCATCCTGGTTTGGAAATGCATTGGCATTCCTTCCACTACTGCTGGGCCAATATCCTGGAATTCACTCCCTAAGGGCATTATGGGTCAACCTACATCATACGGACTGCAGTGGTTCAAGAAGGCAGTTCACCATCACATTCTCAAGAGCAACTAAGGACAGGAAATAAATTTTGGCCCAGCCAGCAACACCCACGTTTCATGAGTGAATTAAAAAAAACATCATGAGCATGCCATGAATATTCATCAACACGACAGCCCAATGAAATTATGTTTATGAGCGCAATCATGTTTTGTCAAAAATGGGAAATATCTATCTTCACAAATCCCAATGCACTCATGAAGCATGTACCTGCTGGATTAATGTCTTCCTCCAAACTTGGTGAGTGCAAACTCCTTAATAATTTCAGGGAGTCAATGGTCTTGTGGTATTATCACTGGACTGTAAATCCAGAGACCCAGGTAACATTCTGAGGACCTGGGTTCAAATCTCGCCACAGCAGATGGTGGAATTTGAATTCAGTAGAAATATCTGGAATTAAGAATTTAAGGATCTCCATGAATCCACTGCTGATTGTCGGGAAAAAAACCATCTGGTTCATTAATGTCCTTTAGAGAAGGAAATTGTCATCCTTACCTGATCTGGCCTACATGTGACTCCAGACC
The DNA here is from genome assembly GCF_030684315.1 of Stegostoma tigrinum. Taxonomy (NCBI): domain Eukaryota; kingdom Metazoa; phylum Chordata; class Chondrichthyes; order Orectolobiformes; family Stegostomatidae; genus Stegostoma; species Stegostoma tigrinum. The sequence continues at coordinate 18,006,358 of NC_081365.1, read as the reverse complement.
CACAGCAATGTGATTGACTCTTAACTGTCCTCTAGGCAGTTAGGGGTGGACAACAAATGCTGCCTGGCCAGTGACGTCCTCATCCAGTTAATGAATAAAGTAGACTCATGGAAAGTTGTAGCCATTTGAAGTCTCGCTTGTCTTAAACATACTGTGAGGATTGAAGGCTCACTGGAACTTGTAGCTTTCCAAACAAAGCATCCACACTGGCTGCTAATAGCAAACCTGGCTAGGAAAAGCAAGGGAGATTAACTTCAGTGTTCAGATCAAAGTGGATTAGGAGAAATAAATAGTTTAGAATGGAAATAAAATTATGTGTTTGAAGGATTCTAGGGAATGGAGAAAGGAAACTGGGATGCATAGAGGAGAATCATAATGGGAAGGGGACCTAGGAAAGGGTTATGATGTGGTGTATGATGTGCACTGGGAAAGGAGAAGGAGCAGGTAAGTAAAGGAAGTTGTTAGGCAAGAGAACATGGGTAGGATAGGATTCTGAACGGGACAAAGATCTGGAGAAGAACAGGAATATCGAGAGAGATGAGGAGAGGGCTGATTGACATGAGAGATTGTCAGGAGATTGAAGAGGACAGAGGGAAATGCCAAAGGGACAGAGAAAGCTAACTGTATGTTATTTCTTGAATGAGGCTGCGACATATCCACACGTCAGTCTTTTTGCACCTCCCACATAACTAGGAAACATTGATAATTTATTGGAAGCCCTTCTGCTGCCTCTACTCCTTCACCTCCTGAACATGTGAAATATGCTACCTAAACATAAAATCATTCTATCTGAACAAAAATGTCGAAACAATCATTTAACTTATGCTCAGATAGTCCCATTTCTTAAATCACATTGTCTGACAACAGAATAACAATGATGATGATTTTCAAATATCCAATTCTTCTACTGGCCATGATGTAATGGCAAGTGTCCTGAACACATGACATATTATAGAATAACTAAATGAGGGGAATTTTGTAAGGGCCTGAGTGATAAGGGTTAAAGTGAGATTTGTGGTAGAACCAGTAAGAAGTACAGCGAGGCTACCTGTGACAGCAGGAGGAGGGAAGATGAGTTCTCGCAAGGGAGCAGTGAATTGCTAATTAAGGGGGTTTATTGCTTTTTAGGGACCCGAGTTCAATTCCACCCTTGGGCGGCTGTCTGTGTGGAGTTTGCACATTCTCCCTGCGTGGTTTGCCCCCACAATCCAAAGATAAGCAATTTAGGTGGATTGCCCAGAGTTTTCAGGGATATGTAGATTAGGTGAGTTTACAGTCAACCCTACAGTCAATTGGCCCCCTTGATGCCAGCTGAGGGAATTGGGCACAATCAGTCGATCACTGGGGACAACCAGAATCAGAATGCTCCTCACATAAGGAGTGAGAAGCCCAAAATGTCGGGCAGCCTACTCAACCCTTTCTGGCAATCTGTGGGTTGTTTTCCTCCTAGCATGAAAGAGAGAGAGAAGCTGGTATTACAGGAGGTCAAGAGGGTGGCACAGTTAATACTGTTGGCGCAGGTCGGGAGGTACCCCATGCAAATGGATTGGCAACACGGGGCTTGCAGGGTTAGTGATATCAGGGGTTAGGGTAGGTAAGAGTGAGCAAGGGACGATGTTGCAGGCAATAGTGAGAGTGGTCAAGCATGCGGCTGGGTAGGATGCGACTACAGTAGTAAGGATAGAGTAGCTGTCAAATATCAGAGAGAAAATAATGGCCCCTTACTCTGGTGGAGTGGAGAATTAATTTACCTTCTTCCTACAGTGCTGGACCACACAGACTTCTCTAATCTGTGTGGCAGCCTCAGACTTGACTGGCATGGCCTTCAGTGTTGGTGCTGGGGAAGAATCGAGGTTGCTGCTCACAATGTGTGAAGATTTCACCCCATCTGGATGTCCATGGAAAATGTCAGTAACTGTGCAGGATGGTAACGGACTGACAGTGCTTGTCTGAGTGCATGAAGGGCTTTTAAAGGTGGCGTGGGTACAGGGATCCCTTCTGGCATACTCAGTGTTCAGTTGTTCTGGGAATTGTGCTGGTGAAATGGGGCTGGCATCAGGTGAGAAGGACACCACAGGTAGTTCATGAGGGAGATACAACAAGAAAACTCATTAGGCCTGGCTGTGACGAAAACTCAAAAATTATGATGCACCTTGCATTTAGCTGGTAAATGTAAGATTCAACAAAATTTGAGAAGGAAGCACAATTGTCTAATTCTTGCAACTGATTCACTGGATACATTTACACTGGTTTGTGATTGAGGATATTGTAAAGGTCATGAAAAAGATTAAATTAATGAAAGAAAAGTAGGAAGTAAAGATTTGAAAATGGCCCATATACTTGACACATGATATAGCAGACTGTCAAGTAGAAGGCAGACGCAACTCATAACAATGTAACAAAAACATTTTCTCCTTTCACCTATTCCCTGTTTACACTACAATTTGGCAGTTGGAATCTTTCCAATTTGTAAAACACTTGAAGGTATGGCAAACATTTTGCATAAAGTGGATATTCACAAAATATACCTTATTCTGTGGTGGATGCAATTGTAGATTCTGCTTTGAATGGTTATCTGTGACAGAACTAGAATCATCCTAGGCTCATCTGTAATCGGAAGAACCAGTAAGAAGCCATCGTAAGGTTAGAATGTTATTTAAGAACATGCAGCAAATGTACCTTTCTGATCTTGAATATAGATGCATATGGTTATGTGAACACCAAAATATATACAATATGCTTGTCACTGATAAAGGTTGAATCATTCAAGTTCAATTAGCCTTGCAACTTTGTTCGGAGCTGAACCCAGGGCCTCTTAATCTCACGCATATGGCATCACATCACTCTTGTGCAACACATTATTCATAAAACAGGGGTAAAATATTCAGGAAATTCCACTTCAATATGGTTTACAGCACACAAGGCATGTGCCAAAACTCCCTTTAATGTGGTACCCATTTCCAAATTCCAATTTCCATAAATATATTTTCAAGATGAAATGAAGCCCACATCCTGAAAATAATAAATTAGAAATGAAAATGCTGCAAGTGCACAGCAGGTTAGTCAGTAATTGGAAGAGAAGTATAAATTGATGTTTTAAAGGAATTCTTCACCAGCAGCAGCATGGTCAGGGTCCTACTATGCACTGTTGTCACTATCAAAGTCAGAAGTCATACAACACCAGGTTATAGACCAAAGTTTTATTTGAAATCTCAAGCTTTCAGTGCGTAGCCCCCTCATCAGGTTAAGTGAGAGAGAAGCACAGAGACACAGAATTTAGGGCAGAGAGATCAATGGCCGAAAGACCAAAAGATTGTACAAATGGTGTGAGTGGAGTGTCGAATAATAAGCCGTGATCAAAAATGTTAGACAGTGATCAAAAATGATGGTGTGAGTAAAATGTCAACAGCTGAATACAAGCAAAGGGATGACCTTCAATCCGATTAAACAAGGCAGAGAGATAATTACAAAAATTTAAAAACAAGGTGTTGCTGGAGACAAACCAAATGACTGGAATAACATAAGAGTCACATACTGAATGTCTAACCAAAGTAATAAGTCATCTAAAACTGTACAAACTAATTAAGGTAGAGAAACTATAACAATTTATCAAGGTGATGGTGTCAAAACAAGACAGCAAGGAAGATTTCATAGATACACAACAGTGCAAGACATGGCAGTTCACAAACAGATACTACCTTCACACGTGAGAACATCACCCACCATGTACATGGCAGACACAATTGTGAGTCAGCCAATGTTGTCTATCTCATATGCTGAAGGCAAGGATGCTGCAAAGCGTGGACACACACAACAATTGCCAGCAGGATGTTCCCTTCCAGCCAGAGAACACTTTAGCTTTTGATATTCAGGTAAGCATCCTCAAATGCGGCCTTTGAGATGAACAACCACAGAACCGCTGAGCAGAAACTGATAGCCAAGCTCTGTACCCATGATGATGGCCACAACTGTGATCTTGGGTTTGTATTGGCTGTATGTGACCCCACTGCACTGTTCTGTATCTGTAAAATCTCCTTTACTGTCCTGTTTCAACATCATCATCTTGATAACTTGCTATGATCTCTCTACCTTAATTAGTTGTACAATTTTGGGTTACTTATCACTTTGGTTAGACCCTCAGCATGTGACTCATACCTATTATGTTATTCCAGCTATTTGGTTTCTCTCCAGCACCACCTTATTTCTATCTTTTCGTATTTATCGCACTGCCTCACTTAATTGAAGGCCATCCCTTTGCTTATTATTCAGCTGTTGACACTTTACTAGTGCCATCCAACACTCTTGGCCACCTACAGAGAGTTATTATTTGACACTTCACTCACATTAGTTACGTGACATTTTGATCTCTCTGCCTTTGATCTTTCTGCCCGTAAATTCTGTGCCTGTGTGCTTCTCTCTCACTTAACCTGACAAAGGGGCTACGTGCTGAAAGCTTGTGATTTCAAAAAAACCTGTTGGACTGTAATCTGGTGTCGTGTGACTTCTGACTTGGTTCATCTCAGTCTAACACCGGCACCTCCACATTATGTTGTCAGTGTAGAATTCATTGGATCTCTACATTGTATGATGGATCAATGGTCATGGAAGTACCAAATGTAAGGCATTAAACACGATTGGGACCCTAGCCTGGCATAGCAAGGGGACGAGGAGGACCTTTTAAATTCACCATTCAAAAAATTCCCTTCTGCAGTCTATGGTTAATAACATCTCTGCAGTTTTACGAATTGTGACTTGTTAAATAAATAATCCAACTGAAATAAATTTGAATCTGGGTCATGTCCATCTCTGCAATGGAGGTTCAATCAGCCCACACCCTTAAAACACCTCCTAAAATTTGGAAAGCCCATGAATGAGTTGGGATGCTAGAATACTGAATCCATCACCATTTTTCAAGGTAAGATCAGTTATGAGGTAGGGTCGCTGGACCCGAAACGCTAACTCTGATTTTTCTTCACAGATGCTACCAGACCTGCTGAGCTTGTTTAAACACTTACCTCGAAGCCAGCGGTCTTTTCTTCAGCAGAGAGCGTCGGGAGCTGGGCGGAAGTGAAGTTGGAGCCGAGAGGCAGTTGGGAACGTAAGCGACCATTATTTAAGCACTTACCTCGAAGCCCCAGGTCCTACACAGCAGGGCCTCCTTTCCTCCCTCCTCCTTTAACCTAATTAAAAGTCCACAGACTCACAGCAGGAAGAGCGGGAGCGTCGATCAGAGGCCTACAGGTGGGTGAGTCTCTGCTTTAAAGATTAGCAAATGCCTACCTTGACCGGCAGAGTCCTCCATTCCTGTTCCAGCAGCAGAAAGAGCGGGAGCTCTAACCGAGAAGGACTCTCGTGTGTTGTTAAGGTAAGGCTTTTCAATTTATATCCTTGTGTATTGTGGAATTGATTAAAAGTTTAATTGCTTAATTGAAAAAGAGTGCAGCAGAGAAGTACTAGAAAGCATTTAATACATAAGTTGTAAAAGCTAACTAAATAAGTAGTAATGGCTGGACAGGTGATGTGCTGTAGCTGTATGATGTGGGAGCTGCCTGATCCCATTGTGAATGGCAGTGACCACATCTGCAGCAAGTGTTGGTTGCTGGAAGAACTCCGGATCAGAGTAAATGATCTGGAATCTGAGCTTCAAACTCTGCGGCACATCCGGGAGGGGGAGAGTTACCTGGACACTTTGTTTCAGGAGGCAGTCACACCCGGTAGATTAAATAACTCAAATTCAGAAAGTGTTCAGGGACAAGGTATGACTGTAAGTGAGGCAGGTATGGGGATTCCGAGTTCAGGAAAGGAGCCTCAGCCCTTGACCTTGACCAACAGGTATGAGATTCTTGCTCCCTGGACGGATGAGGAACAGGGCTGTGGACAGGGTGAGCCAGCTGACCACGGCACCGTGGTGCAGAAGGCCATTCAAGAGGGGCAGCAAAAAGACAGGTAGTTGTTATAGGGGATTCTATTATTAGGGGGACAGATAGTATCCTATGCAAGCCGGGTCGGGAGTCCTGCATGGTGTGTTGCCTGCCCGGTGCCAGGGTGTGGGACATCTCCGACTGGCTTGAAAGGATATTGGAGCAGGAGGGGGAGGGGGAGGATCCAGTTGTTGTGGTCCACGTTGGGACTAACGACATGGGCAAAGCTAGGGTAGAGGAGCAGTTCAGGGATTATCAAGCACTAGGAAGGAAATTGAAGTACAGGTCCTCAAGGGGCATAATCTCCGGATCACTGCCCGAGCCACGTGCTAATTGGCATAGGGATAAGAAAGTTAGGGAAGTAAACACGTGGCTAAGGGATTGGTGTGGGAAAGAGGGATTCCATTTCATGGGGCATTTGGAACCGGGGGGATCTGTACCGTTGGGACGGTCTCCACCTGAACCGATCTGGAACCAGTGTTCCAGCGAAAAGGATAAATAGGGTGGTCAGTAGGACTTTAAACTTCTGAGTCGGGGGGAAGGGAAAGTGAAAGAGACAGGGAGTATGGAGTTAAATGGAAAGATAAGCAACAGGATAGCATGTGTACAGGTAGGTTTAAGCTCGAGGCAGACTAGGAATACAGCAAAAAGGAAGGATAGTTTAAGACATCTTGGGATTTCCAAACTTTCTAATAATGATAAGAAAGCTAGCATTAAGACACTTTATCTAAATGCTCGTAGTATTTGCAACAAAGTAGATGAATTAACAGCACAAATCCTCTTGAATGATTATGATGTGGTAGGCATCACAGAGACATGGTTGCAGGGAGCTCAGGGCTGGCAGTTAAACATCCAAGGATTCACAATATATCGAAAAGACAGGGAGGTGGGCAGAGGGGGTGGGGTTGCCTTGTTAGTTAAGAATGGAATTAAATCTACGGCACTGAATGACATAGGGTCAAAAGATGTGGAGTCTGTGTGGGTGGAATTAAGGAACCACAAAGGCAAAAAATCTATAATGGGAGTTATGTACAGACCTCCTAACAGTGATCAGGACCAGGGGTGCAAGATGCACCGGGAAATAGATAGGGCATGTCAGAAAGGCAAGGTCACGGTGATCATGGGGGACTTCAATATGCAGGTGGATTGGGTGAATAATGTTGCTGGTGGATCCAAGGAAAGAGAATTCATGGAATGTTTGCAGGATGGCTTTTTGGAACAGCTTGTGATGGAGCCCACAAGGGAGCAGTCTATTCTGGACTTAGTGCTATGTAATGAGCCAGACTTTATAAAAGACCTTAAAGTAAGAGAATACTTAGGAGGGAGCGATCATAATATGGTAGAGTTCAGTCTGCAGTTTGAAAGAGAGAAGGCAAAATCAAATGTAATGGTGTTACAGTTCAATAAAGGTAATTACAGGGGCATGAGAGAGGAATTGACGAAAATCAACTGGAAGCAGAGCCTAGCGGGGAAGACAGTAGAGCAACAATGGCAGGAATTTCTGAGTGTAATTGAGGACACAGTACAGAGGTTCATCCCAAAGAAAGGAAAGATTATCCGGGGTGGGGTTAGACAGCCATGGCTGACGAAGGAAGTCAGGAAATATATCAAAGAAAAAGAGACAGCCTATAAAGTGGCCAAGAGCACTGGGAAATCACAAGATTGGGAAGGCTACAAAAACAAACAGAGGATAACAGAGAGAGCAATAAGGAAGGAGAAGATCAAATATGAAGGTAGGCTAGCTAGTAATATTAGAAATGATAGTAAAAGCTTCTTTCAATACATAAGAAACAAACGAGAGGCAAAAGTAGATATTGGGCTGCTCCAAATTGATGCTAGAAGGCTAGTGATGGGAGATAAGGAAATAGCTGAAGAACTTCATAAGTACTTTGCGTCAGTCTTCACAGTGGAAGACATGAGTAGTATGCCAACAATTAGGGAGAGCCAGGGGGCAGAGTTGAGTATGATAGGCATTACAAAAGAGAGAGTGCTAGAAAAGCTAAAGGGTCTAAAAATTGATAAATCTCCTGGCCCCGATGGGCTACATCCTAGAGTTCTGAGGGAGGTGGCTGAGGAAATAGCAGAGGCTCTGGTCGTGATCTTTCAAAAGTCACTGGAGTCAGGGAAAGTCCCAGATGATTGGAAAATTGCTGTTATAACTCCCTTGTTTAAGAAAGGATCAAGGCAAAAGATGGAAAATTATAGGCCGATTAGCCTAACCTCGGTAGTTGGTAAAATTCTAGAATCCATTGTCAAGGATGAGATTTCTAAATTCCTGGAAGTGCAGGGTCAGATTAAAACAAGTCAGCATGGTTTTAGTAAGGGGAGGTCGTGCCTGACAAACCTGTTAGAATTCTTTGAAGAGGTAACAAGTATGTTAGACCAGGGAAACCCAGTAGATGTTATCTGTCTAGACTTCCAAAAGGCCTTTGATAAGGTGCCTCACGGGAGGCTGCTGAACAAGGTGAGGGCCCATGGTGTTCGAGGTGAGCTACTGGCTTGGATTGAGGATTGGCTGTCTGCCAGAAGGCAGAGAGTTGGGATAAAAGGCTCTTTTGCGGAATGGCAACCAGTGACGAGTGGTGTCCTGCAGGTTTCAGTGTTGGGGCCACAGCTGTTCACCTTATATATTAATGATCTGGATGAAGGGACTGGGGGCATTCTGGCGAAGTTTGCCAATGATACGAAGATAGGTGGACAGGCAGGTAGTACTGAGGAGGTGGGGAAGCTGCAGAAAGATTTAGACAGTTTAGGAGAGTGGTCCCGGAAATGGCTGATGAAATTCAATGTGAATAAGTGTGAGGTTTTGCACTTTGGAAAAAAGAATACAGGCATGGACTATTTTCTAAACGGTGAGAAAATTTGCAAATCAGAAGTGCAAAGGGATCTGGGAGTGTTGGTCCAGGATTTTCTTAAGGTTAACTTGCAGGTAGAGTCTATAATTAAGAAAGCGAATGTAATGCTGTCGTTTATCTCAAGCGGGTTGGAATATAAAAGCAGCGATGTGCTTCTGAGGTTTTATAAGGCTCTAGTTAGGCCCCATTTAGAATACTGTGTCCAATTTTTGGCCCCACACCTCAGGAAGGACATACTAGCCCTGGAGCGTGTCCAGCGGAGATTCACACAGATGATCCCTGGAATGGTAGGTTTAACATATGATGAACGGCTAAGGATCCTGGGATTGTACTCATTAGAGTTTAGAAGGTTGAGGGGAGATCTAATAGAAACTTACAAGATAATGTATGGTTTAGAAGGGGTGGACGCTTGGAAGTTGTTTCCGTTAGGTGGGGAGACTAGGACCCGTGGGCACAGCCTTAAAATTAGAGGGGGTAAATTTAAAACTGAAATGAAACGACATTTCTTCAGCCAGAGAGTGGTGGGCTTGTGGAATTCATTGCCGCAGAGTGCAGTGGAGGCCGGGACGTTGGATGCCTTCAAAGCAGAGATCGACAAATTCTTGTTCTCAAAAGGAATCAAAGGTTATGGGGAGAGTGCAGGGAAGTGGAGTTGAAATGCCCAGCCATGATTTAAATGGCAGAGTGGACTTGATGGGCCAAATGGCCTTACTTCCACTCCTATGTCTTACGGTCTTATGGTCTTATGGTTTGTTCCAGCAACTTCTGTTTTTGTACCATTTGTTAAGGACTCCCACAACATCTCAACTTAGTGAAAATCCAAGTGTATATCACTGTTTTTGGCATAGTGTCAACCTCTGTTGTCAGAACTTTTCCTGAGCTAATGCCAATATAGAAATTTTCATAATCCTTAGTCCAGAAATAAAACCATTATCTATTAATTTTTGCTGCTGCAAATGTAATCTTTACACTTCTGTCCTGCAAAAGGAAGGATGTTAATAAACTGGAAAGTGTTCAAACATATTTACAAGGATCATACCAAGACTGGAAAGTTTGAGTTATAAGGAGAGGCTGGATAAACTGGGACTTTTTTTACCTGGAGCGTAGGATACTGAGGTTCATAAAATGAAGAGGGACATAGATTAGGTGAATAGTCAAGGTTTTTTCCCCCAGGGTAGAAGAGTCCAAGACTAGAGGGCATAGGTTTCTGGTGAGAAGGGAAAGATTTAAAAGGGACCTGAGGGGTAACTTCTTCACAGAGGGTGGTTCGTATGTGGGATGAATTGCCAGAGGAAGTGGTAGAAGTGGGTACAGGTGCACCATCTAAAAGACGTTTGGACATATAAATGGATAGGAAAGGCCAAGATGGATATGGGCCAAACACAGGCATCTGTGACCAGTTTAGTTTAGGAAACCTAGTCAGGATGGACCACTTGGGCCAAAGGATCTGTTTCCAAGCTGTATGACACCATGACTCTATGACTCTGCTAAAATTATTACTCTGCAAGTTTTTACATTTTCATTATTGATACATATCATTAAGAAAAGGCTTTTAATTTGGCCAGTGTTTCAAAATTGGTCACGACTTAATAATCATATCCAACTATCATCCATACTTCAGCTAATTCTAACTATAGCTTAACAGCTAGAGAGCATAGCACATTAGCAGTAATGTTACAATGTCTTTGATGAATGAGCCAAAGCCAAGGAGCTGTTACTTATTGCCTCAAGATAAATTGCCCCAATCATGTGGATAAATTATAACACCTTTAGTTGACCTCTTTTAGTTTAGTCACAAAGATTGTCTTCAGTATCTTGACAGCTTTTATAATGTTTAATGTTTATTTTCCAATAGTCAATAATAACCTGAGTGTGATGATTGTCCAAGTGAAAAATTAGCCATGTATAGTATCAAGAAATCTGACAAATTCCTGATTTCTGTGCTGCCCGCAGGAATGATTGCAAGCAAAGATTAGATTGGACCATTGTTAATTGTACAGCTCAAGCTGTGAAGTCTGGGCATAGTTTTAGTTGCCTGTCAATCATTTTACAAAGAGGAAATAATACAGCCTGTTGAATATTGCATTACTGTCTGTGTCACCGCCCGTAAGAAGAGATTTTACTGCAAACTAATGCACCTAACTAGGCTCAGAGACAGTTTGAATGTTTAGTAGAATTTTGTCATTTGGTGGAATAATGTTTGGTGTTGTCATGTGCAACTCTTCAATGAGCTTGGCTGTGCAGAACTATTGCAACTATATAAATCACCATACTATTCTAAGTAATGAGTAACACCGGAGAAAATCTGTTGTCAGAGAATCAACAAGAGAGCAGTCTGTATTAGATTTAGTAATGAGTAATGAGCCAGATGTGCAGTACTATGGATGTGGAAATAGCAGTCTTGATGATGAAGTGCATATGTGGTTGGAAGCTCAGCTCAGGTTCAAGGACAACACCAATTGCAAACAGCCTGGTTCAGCTTCAGATAATTGACAGAGAGGTATAGAATCGGTAGGTAGGGGGCCCATTTATGGTGCAGTGGTATTTTCCCTACCTCTGGACTGAGAGAGGCTTCAAGTCCCACCTTGTCCAGAAGTGTGTAATAGCATCTCTTAACAGGTTGATTAGAAAAATAGTTAATTTTTTAAATCCTAGAATCAGTGGGCAGGGAATAGCATTTTGTGGAAGGAAAACATGGCTTCAGTCTCCCCAGTATACAGTTGGAAGAAATATTTGCACACTCAATGTTAGATGTCAGACAAGTACTAAGGCAAAAGATACTGCTCGCCATTTAAAAACAGATGTAAGCAATTTTGCAGGTGAAAATAACCGCTTGGTTAATTGATTAATTGTTTTCTGGTAGCTTTCAAACAGAATCAAGTGTCTGACATTCCTGGGGAACAAACAACAAATCAAACGATTCACCAAAGTAAACTTGAGCAAAACCCAGTTATGGAAGATTTAAGTGGCACTAAATATTGCCAGAATTTTAAAGGGTTTAGGTGAGAAAGTTAAAGATACTTCAATCATGACCTAACATATATTCTCAAATCAACAATTGGCCCTAAATCGGTAAATTGTGAATTAGCTTTATTATTTAAGAAATTGAGACGGAGAAACAATGAAACTGTAGATCGATTTGCCTAACACCTGTTGTGGGGCTGTTATTGAATTCTGTCATTGAGGCTAGAGAGAGGCTGGGCACTGAGAGGTTTAAGCTGATTAGAGAGTCAACATGGATTTGCAAAGAGTAGTTAACTCAGAGACAAGATTTTGTTTTGACGGAGAAATGGTTTATTTTATAGGGGCTTCCAGAAGGCATATGACAAGGTTCTGCATAAGAACCTGTTAGGCAAAATTAAAGTTCATAAAAACGAGAGCAACTTATGAAAGTTGTTACATTGTAGAAGGCAGAGAAAATGGGTATATACTGAAATTAGAAGTGATTAACGGTGGCCATTAGGATCGTAATGTGGCCTCAAGTATTTGTAAAACTTATTAACACCTTAGATAACTCAATAGAAAGGCGTAAATCAGTCAATAATTCGTCAATGCTAGCTGACTCAATAGTTGTATATTTATGAGTGCTATGAATTTATTAGCCAAGGCACTAAGGGATATGGAGCCAACATAGGTGGATGAAATTTGAAAATGTATCAACCATGATCTTGTTGAATAGTCAAGAAAGCCTGATTGGCTGAATGGCCTACATGCCTTTTGTAAAAGTCTTGTACCAACTGTCAAGTACGTTAGTTTGACATTGTGTCATTGTCTGACTAATACTTCGCGATAAATTAAATGAAGAAATATATATTATTAATTAAAGTAGATATAAAAACTTCCAAATTAAGCGCATTTAAATGTTTATGAAACCAAACAATGAGACAAATCTTTTCAGTTCTAATAATGAACCATGTTTGAAATAATTGTTTTAGTAATTTAAAGATCAAAAGAACAGCATTAAAAACACTCAAATGTCCAATTCTGTGTTATTCTGTAGAACTTATTTGGATTTCGCTACTTTTCATCAGCAGCTTGTGGCTTACAGCCAACAGTTTAAAATGTTGGGGCCTGGTTGAGTTACTGTTGTCAGTTAAGTAGATTGAACTGGGTTTTTATCTATCTCTCGCATCTTTGTGTTTGTTTTAAAATGATCTATTGGTTTGACAACAATGCCAACTATCCACGCAACACGCCAGGACTTACTGTTTATAAAGTCACAGAGTCATGTAGCATGGACAAAAATTGTTCTGCCCAACTTGTCCAGGCTGACCAGGTTTCCTAAACTGAACTAGTCTCATTTACCTGTGTTTGGCCTTTCGTATCCCTGTACCTGTCCAGATGTCTTTAAAATGTTGCAATTGTATCTATCTCTACCACTTCCTCTGGCAGCTTGTTCCATACATGCACCACCCTCTGTGTGAGAAAGTTGCCCTTCAGGTCCATTTTAAATCATTCCTCTCTCACTTTAAACCTATGCCCTTGAGCTTCGAATTCCCATACCCAAGGGAAAAGTTCTTGGCTATTTAGCTTATCTGTACTTCTCTTGGTTTTATAAACCTCTATCATTTGTATCGTCTGTATCATATACCTGAATATTCAATTATTCCTTCAATTGCTACATGCCTCCATGGAGAAGGAGCTGACCTGCTTTACAGCTAACCCCTGGAAAAGTTGCTTCAAACGAGAAGTATATCAAGAACCATTCTGAGTTCACTCTCCCTATACTTGCATACCCATCTTGCAGCAATAGCATAAAACCCTTGGGTTTAACAGCTATCTTTTGAAGCAGGAAAGTGAATGGAATCTTCTAAAAATATTGAAATATTGTAAAAAAAGAATGTTTCAACTTTGTGCAATGATGTCTTACAGGAAAAACAATGCAATTTGTCTAGGAAACAATGAGGACTGGAAGTGCTGGAAGCTAAAGTCAACAAATGTTGAACTAGAAAAGCACAGCAGGTCAGACAGCATCCGAGGAGCAGGGAAGTCAATGTTTCAGGACGAAACCCTTCGTCAGACCTGGTGTGTGTGGGGGGCAGTGAGGGGGTAGGGCTGGGGGAAGGGTAGGTAAGATGGAGATAGGTGAATGCAGGAAGGCGATTATTGTAGTTGGTCAGAGCGAAGTTTGGAGTGGATTGGTGAGTTGGGAGTTGAGAGTGGATAGATTTTGAAGCTGGTGAAGTCAATATTTAGGCCATTGGGCTGTTGCTGCCAAGGTGAAGGCAGAATACTGGGTCAATGGAAAGATCCTTGGTAGTGTGGATGTGCAGAGGAATCTTGGTGTCCATGTACATAGATCCCTGAAAGTTGCCAACCAGGTTGATAGTGCTGTTAAGAAGGCTTATGGTGTGTTAGGTTTTATTGGTAGAGGGATTGAGTTCCGGAGCTGTGATGTCATGCTGCAACTGTACAAAACGCTAGTGCAGCCTCACTTAGAATATTGTGTGCAGTTCTGGTCGCCCCATTACAGGAAGGATGTGGAAGCATTGGAAAAGGAGCAGAGGAGATTTACCAGGATGTTGCCTGGTCTGGAGCGAAGGCCTTATGAAGAAAGGCTGAGGGACTTGGCTGTGTTCTCATTGGAGAGAAGAAGGCTGAGGGGGGATTAAATAGAGACATTCAAGATGATCAGAGGATTAGATAGGGTGGACAGTGACAGTTTTTTTCCGAGGATGATAACGTCAGCTTGTACAAGGGGGCATAGCTACAAATTGAGGGGTGATAGATTTAAGACAGATGTCAGGGGCAGGTTCTTTACTCAAAGTGGTAAGGGCGCGGAACGCCCTGCCTGCCAATGTGGTTAACTCAGCCACATTAGGGGCATTTAAACAATCCTTGTATAAGCATATGGAAGATGATCGGATAGTATAGGGGGAGGGGCTTAGATTAGTTCACAGGTTGGTGCAACATCAAGGGCCGAAGGGCCTGTTCTGTGTCCTACGTTCTATGAAATATCAGGCGTTGGTCCTCCAGTTTACGTTTGGCCTCACTCTGTCAGTGGAAGAGGCTAAGGATGGACATGTCACCAGGGGAACGGTGGTGGGGGGGAGTGGGGTGCGAGTTAAAGTTGATGGCAACTGGGTGGTTGGGTTGGTTGGTGAGTGCAGAGCACAGATGCTCCACTAACTAGCCCCTGAGTCTGTGTTTGGTCTCCCTGATGTAGACAAGACCACATCAGGAGCAATAGATACAGTGGATGAGGTCCAGGATTGTTTATAACACACAACATACATAGAAAATGTTATTCAACACTCAGAGGTTTTTACGTGGTTTTACAGAGGTTTAAATCTTTTTATTTTGTCATTTGCTTATGTAAGTTAAAATTTATTTCACTTGTCCTAATACATGCTGATGCAATCATTTGGCAAATGTTTGATGATACTCCTGTGATACATCTTGGGATGTTTCACACTATTAAAAATGTTTGACAAGTGAAATCAAAACACAAAGTGATGGAAATACTTGGTGGGTCTCATCGCATCTATGAAGAGAGAAACAACAGTTAAAGGACTGGAATTTCTAGTGGACGCCTCATTTTTGATCTGAGTCCATATAGGCTTGCCAGTGCCACCCAATCGGATAGACTTATGTCAATATCAAGTTGGCAGGCCATGCAGGAAGGATGGGCAGGGCTGCAAAGGCTGGCAAATAAGTGTGTGGCTACGTCAATTTGGAGGCACTTTCAATTACCTACATTGATGATGTTTTCAAATAATGAGGCTGAAGCCAGCACAGCCTTCATGGTGGGATGGAAACTGCACAATTGTTTTCAGTTGCTCTCATGACATTTGAGACCTGTGCCTTTGTTGTTGGGTAACGGAGTCTCTGGCTGTGATTGCTCTGCATCCAGTTGTTGGGAGACTGCCATGAGTGAACTTGTACAGTCTTCTCATGGTGCTGGTGCTTCGTCAGTCTCAATTGCAAAAATTGTCACTCTTTGGGCCCTCAATAGCTCCAATTGCTACATGCCTCCATGGAGAAGAAGTTGATCTGCTTTACAGCTAACCCCTGGAAAAGTAACCTGATAGCAGGAGTACTTCAAGGGCCATTCTGAGTTCACTCTCCCTCCTACTGAGTCTCAAAGATCAGCCATGATCTTATTAAATGGCGGGGCAGGTTCGAGGGACCAGATGGCATACTCCTGCTCCTAGTTCTTATGTTCTTATGTACTTTCCAATTACCTAAATTCCACATCCATTCCCATCTTTGCATGGCTGGAAAATTCAACCCAACTTTTTGTGTATGCAATCTTTCACCGGAAATGTTTTGTTGTAAAGTCATTGATCTGAAACGCTAACTCTATTTCTCCATCTACAGAAGGTCCACGACTTGCTAGTGAATTTTCGGCATCTTCTGTTTCTATTTCAGATATCCAGCACCTGCAGAATTTTGATTTATTAGATAAATACAACTGCTGTTTAGTTTTTCTTTCTATTTTATGTATTTACTGGCCCTGACTATAAAAGGATACACTGTAACCCGATGACCATTAATGTTAATGAGTTACTTCACCCTGTCTTACATGCTATATTATATGAAATATAATTAATTATTTATCCACATAACCAAGGTCAGTAAAAAAATTAATTTATAAAAATACCCATTAGAAATTTCTTATTTCCTTGACTTTTCGAAGGGATTGCTTAAAAATGTTCTTGCCGATTCTTTTCATAGAAGCATGCTTTCCCTTAGACTTATTCACCTCAGAAAGCTTCTTAATCACAAGGAGAAATGAACACTGGGGATCTATCGGACCTTTCAGCATACACCTTCAAACCGTTTCTAGTCTGGAACTGTCTGCATTTTTACCACTATTTGACCATAAGGAAAAATGGTATTATGTACAGCTGATAAATGAATGAGAAAAGACTTTGTTATACTGTCCAAAGATCCAGTTAATGCTCTAGAGACAAGGGCCTGAGTCCCACCATAGCAGATGGTAGAATTTGAATTCATTTTTTTTTAAATGTCAGGAATTAAGAGTCTAATGATGACCACAAAACTATTGTCGAGGTAAACTAAGCCCATCTGATTCACTAATGTGGGCCAGGAAAGGAAACCAATGTGCTTTCCTGGTCTGGCCTACATGTGACTCCAGATTTACAGCAATGTGATTGATTCTTATCTGCCATCTCGCCAATAACACCCACATCCCATGAATAAAAGAAAATTGTCAACACAATAAAAGATCATTCTGGTTTTAGCTTTATGACACTCCCATCTCTTTTTTTTTCTCACACCCCTTCACTACATATTTTAATAATTATGAGTGATTATTCACAATATTCAATAGTGTTCAATATTCTGACACAATCATTCACATTCTAATAACCCTTCCAGCCTTACTTTGATTTCTTAAAGCACCTTGCCACTAATTCATCAGTTAATGGGCAATTAACATTCAATAGTTATTCTTTCAATATTTTGCACAATTCTAATACAGTCTTCTCTTTTCTAGTGGATGCCAGCCCGAGCAACATTCCCCTGTTGTTATAATTGTGCTAGTATCAACATTGTGAATCAACTTTGTACATGGCTCAATGAAGTTTATCAAGATATTAAATAGAAATATTTTGCATACTTGAAAGACACAACAAAGGATAATGTTAATGTTACAACACAATCTTAGAGTGCCGATTAGATATAAAGCTTTTTGCATGCAGTTTTTGACCCTGTTTCATATGGTGGTTTTGCTATCATCTTAAAACATCATTTTCATAACAACAAAGCCAAATCAGTATTAAATACACAGTTAGTAATGCCCTCATTTCTAAATCAGAAGATTGTAGGTTTAAACTAACAAATCAAACCACTCCTGATTTGTTTCTTTTGAATGTAATATTAGCTTAACATTAAAATTCTTTGGTATTTAATCACAAAAAGTTACGTTTCTCTGATTTCATTGTTGTTTCTTCAGTAGAATGTTCCACATGTAATCATTCATCACTTATCCTTATGAACACGTTTCTAATTTAAATCAGGCTTACACTCAGCGCATCTGAATGCGATTCGGTGCATAGCGTTAGTTGATACTGTTAATGCAACCTCCAGGCATAATTAAACGTAAGAAATAGGAGCAAAGGAGGATATTCTCCCTATCACACCTGCCCTGCCAATCAATGAACTTATGACTGATCTGTCCCAGGTCTCAACTCCCTGTTATTTCAAAAATCTATTGTAGTTACTGGAATGAGATTGGCCAGGTAGATCTCTTTGGGTATGAGATCCCTGACTGTGGCTGTTAACCTGGGCCAATCAGGAGCCCTGGCTGACTGATATAAACAGGAGCCTCAGAAAGTCTCCTCACTCTAGGGACTGAGACTAAGCAAGCTAGTCACACATACAGTGCTCATGTAAATTAGGAGTGATTTGGTGATGGGATATTAAACCTCTGTGCAGTTATTTTAGTGGTGATGAAAGAAAGCAATATGCTACTGAAGAAAGATAATAAAATGTGAGGCTGGATGAACACAGCAGGCCCAGCAGCATCTCAGGAGCACAAAAGCTGACGTTTCGGGCCTAGACCCTTCAACAGAGAGATGCTTTTGTGCTCCTGAGATGCTGCTGGGCCTGCTGTGTTCATCCAGCCTCACATTTTATTATCTTGGATTCTCCAGCATCTGCAGTTCCCATTATCACTGCTACGGAAGAAAATTTGCTGACAATAGTTGTCTTTGAGTTGGGGCAAGCATATCTGGCATGCCTTCATTTGGGAGGTTTGACTCATTCAATCGTGCCATCAAAAACTGAGCTAGTATGTGGAAAGAATGCATTATTTTTCCCAGGCAAATAACATTGGGGCAGAAAAGAAACAATGAGTATGTCTTCTGACTGCTTGTTGTCCCACAGCATTTACAGTTGTTAGGAGCCTAACTCTCCCTGAAGCACCAGATACTAAAACTTTTCAAGAGTTGATGAATTTGGTTAAGGAGTATTACAACACCACCCTCCTCTAATTCTGAGGCGCTATTGGTTTTAATCAACCGTCCAAGACCCAGGGAATCCAAATCAGGAGTTTTTGGCTAGCTTAAGATGACTGGCAGAGGCATGTGATTTGGGTTGATTCTGAAAGAGATGCTGAGAGGCCGTTGTGATGCAGAAGGGACTTTCTTCCACTTTCAGGAGCACCCTGCCTTTAAGGGGAGGACAGTGTGTGACCGCACTCGGTGTGATCGTCTCGAATGCCAGAGTCTGGAAGGAAAGATGGACAGATCCAGCCTCATATAGATGCATTGTGGGAAAACCTGGGGAGATGCAAAACCTGTGGGTGTCACAGAAAGAGCTATTAGGAAGAAGATCTGGATGTGTGGGGCCTCACTAACATGTACACGCAGTGGCTGGAAACCATTTCCTGAAGAGCGCTCGCTGTCTCATTTATTGTGATGGAAATCCAAACTATGGAATGTGGAAATAAATGACTGATCACACTCAAACTGGGCCTGGTCAGCTCTGGAGTGTGCTGAGGGGAGACCTCTCAGGGACATGTATGTAAGATTCAGCCCTTGTGTACAAGGATACCCAGATCCTTCTGTGCTGCTCTTCTATTTTGAAGTAATAGCTTGCCTTCTGATTCTTCCTATTAAAATGGATGTTGATGTGTTCTAATTCTCTACTATATTCTTCTTTTTGGCACTTGACTGTACATTGGTTTGCACGTGTCACAGCTTGCATATTATAAAATGTATGTTAGGAGCAAAAACAAAGTTGCTGGAAAAGCCCAGCAGGTCTGACCGCAACTGCGAAGGAAAAAAACAGAGTTAACGTTTCGGGTCTGGAGACCCTTCTGCAGAAGTGCCAGACTTACCTCAGAACTTCTGAGGAAATGTCATGGACCTGAAAAGTTAACTCTGTTTTTCCCTTCACAGTTGCGACCAGGCCTACTGGGCTTTTCCAGCAACTTTGTTTTTGCTCCTGGTTTACAGCATCCACAGGTTTTCAGTTTTTTATAAAATGTATGTTGTTTGACCATAGCAGATCACATCTTTTCCAGGCATTCTTCTATCATTTGATCAGAAACGAAATGGAAAAGTATTTGTAGTAATTTCTGTGTGTACTTATACTCTTGCACACATGCACACACGTGCACACACACACACACACACTCACAAGCACACACTCACATGCACACGCGCACACACACACACACACACACACACACACACACACAACTCTATTGGTAATCAGTATTCAGCCAACCTTGGGTTACTAAATGATCATTGATCATTAGCATTTTGGCAACGCTGCCAGGAAATTTGTTGCATTTCTTTGGAGAAGGTAGTGGGAGATCTTCTTCTTAAAACAAACTAAGAGCCAAGTGACCTCTGTTAGCTACTTGTGAGGGCATTGAGAACCAAGAACATTGTGTAAATCTCAGGTTGCATCTAGGTCAAAATAAACAATATAGTTTCCTTAAGAGCCCCATGTGGGCTTTACAAACTCTCCTGGGGCACAATTTATTTGATTTGGTTTTGCAACTGGCCACAGTGGGATTTCAACTCATAATGGCTATTTTGAATGCCCATCTGAACTAGGTGCATTGACAACTGGCCTGAAGGCAATGTCAGTAGGCCCGAATTATTTCGGCCTCTGAATCTAACAGCCCAGCTGTGGGTCCATTGCAGCTCACTGATTGTGAGAAGGAAGGTAAGTTCTTCGGCTCTGGAACATTCTGACCCTGACTGAAGATTCTGAAATAGAAGAAAAACTAAATCCTGTGTCTTATTTTAGAGTCTGCTTACATTGCAGATAGATATTGATTCTCTGTATGCCTTGCACAATAATAATATGACCTTTTTTTTAGCATGCTTGCTCTGCGGCATTTATACCTAGTTTAGAACCTGAGATTTTGATAAGCTGCCACCTCTGCGATCTAACATCCCAAGCTCTCCTTCCTCCTACTTGTTCCTTTGCTAAGTTATAGCTTTGCGACCAGGAATGCTTGTTAACAAAGGTTTGATAAGATCTATTGTCCTGCCTCAGGTCTGTGCAATAACTGCCCCTCCCCCATGTCCTGCTGCTGTCCGTCTTTGTCAAACTTGGTTAACTTTGTCAGATTTGATGACTCCAGGGCTGTCCTGGCCAGGTTCCCATCTTGCACCTTCCTTAAATTTAGCTTATTCTGCTGCCTATATCTTAACTCACATCCATCACCCCTGTATTCATTGTCTTGGCTCCATGGCCTCTTCCCTCACTTTCTCCGTAATCCCTTCCACCCTGCTTTCTTCTGCAGCCCCAGTTTCTCAGAGTCTGCCAATGGCAGCCATACGATCAGGTAGCCGGGCCCTAATTATCACTGACACATAAAACCTCCCTCATTGATTGAGGTATCCTCATGCCCCCATATGTGGTTCAATACCAAATTCTGACTGATAACAATCCTGTACAGCACCATGTGCTTTATAACGTTAAAACGACTATACGATAGAAGACGAGAAAACAAAAGAGCTGTGGTTGCTGTAAACCAGGAACAAATACAGAAGTTGCTGAAAAATCTCAGCAGGCCTGGCAGCATCTGTGAAGAAAAATCAGGATTAACGTTTCAGGTCTGGGTGATCCTGCCTCATAATAAAGATGTTCTGAGGAAGGGCCACGTCACCTGAAATGTTAACCCTGATTTTTCTTCACAGATGCTGCCAGGCCTGCTGAGCTTTTCCCAGAATCTCCTGTATTTATACTATGTAAGATATTGTTGTCGCAATTAGCAGAGATATTTCTTGTTCTGAATGTTATTGAGTTCACAGTTTGCATTTCTGCTCTGTGAATTATAACTTCCAATCATCTGGACAAACTGGTTTGATGGCACCTCTCTGCTGACATGTTGAGTAAGTTTTCTTTTTATTCATTGATAGGATATGAATATTGATGGCTAGGCCAGCATTTATTGCCCATCCCTAATTGCCTGGAGTTGTTTAAGAATCAACCATGGTCCCTCTTGTTGCGGTGCAGTAGTAGTGGTACTACACCCGGACTGAGAGGCCTGGGGACAAGTTCCACCTACTCCAAAGATTGGCTGGCCAACAGAAGACAGCGAGTGGTAGTAGAAGGAAAATATTCTGCCTGGAAGTCAGTGGTGAGTGGGGTTCCACAGGGCTCTGTCCTTGGGCCTCTACTGTTTGTAATTTTTATTAATGGCTTGGATGAGGAGATTGAAGGATGGGTCAGCAAGTTTGCAGACGACACAAAGGTCGGAGGTGTCGTTGACAGTGTAGAGGGCTGTTGTAGGCTGCAGCGGGACATTGACAGGATGCAGAGATGGGCTGAGAGGTGGCAGATGGACTTCAACCTGGATAAATGCGAGGTGATGCATTTTGGAAGGTCGAATTTGAAAGCTGAGTACAAGATTAAGGATAGGATTCTTGGCAGCGTGGAGGAACAGAGGGATCTTGGTGTGCAGATACATAGATCCCTTAAAATGGCCACCCAAGTGGACAGGGTTGTTAAGAAAGCATAAGGTGTTTTGGCTTTTATTAACTGGGGGATTGAGTTTAAGAGTCGTAAGATCTTGTTGCAGCTCTATAAAACTTTGGTTAGACCGCACTTGGAATACTGCGTCCAGTTCTGGGCGCCCTATTATAGGAAAGATGTGGATGCTTTGGAGAGGGTTCAGAGGAGGTTTACCAGGATGCTGCCTGGACTGGAGGGCTTATCTTATGAAGAGAGGTTGACTGAGCTCGGTCTCTTTTCATTGGAGAAAAGGAGGAGGAGAGGGGACCTAATTGAGGTATACAAGATAATGAGAGGCATAGATAGAGTTGATAGCCAGAGACTATTTCCCAGGGCAGAAATGGCTAGCACGAGGGGTCATAGTTTTAAGCTGGTTGGTGGAAAGTATAGAGGGGATGTCAGAGGCAGGTTCTTTACGCAGAGAGTTGTGAGAGCATGGAATGCGTTGCCAGCAGCAGTTGTGGAAGCAAGGTCATTGGGGTCATTTAAGAGACTGCTGGACATGCATATGGTCACAGAAATTTGAGGGTGCATACATGAGGATCAATGGTCGGCACAACATTGTGGGCTGAAGGGCCTGTTCTGTGCTGTACTGTTCTATGTTCTATGTTCTATGTTCTATGTGTAATAACATCTCTGAATGAGTTCATTAGAAAAGAGGTTATTTCTTTTTAAAAAGTTCAGAATCAACCATATTACCCTGGGTCTGGAGTTGCGTGTATGCCATACTAGGAATGGATGGCAGTTTCCTTCCATAACTAATATTGACAAACCAGATGTATTTTCCCCCAGTAATCAACAACAAATTAATAGTTACCAGTAGATACCTAATTCCAGATCCTGATTGAATTCAAATGTCTCCATCTGCCATTGGAGGATCCGAGCCTGGGCCCTCAGAACACTACCTGATCTCTGAATCAACAATCTAGCAACAATACTGTAATGACTGGATCGAGGTCAAACAGATGGATATCACAGAATATGAGCTCCCTGATTAAGGATGTTAACCAGGTCCAAACAGGGAGTCCTTGCTGACAGATATGAACAGGAGGGTCAGATATCCTGTTCACTCTGAGTGCTGGCTCTGAGCTAGCTGGGTCAGTATTGTGTACAATGCATGTGTAATTAGAGGTTGACTTGGTTACCAGATATTGGCCTTATTTAAAATACCACCAGGCCACTATCTCTCCCTGTGATTGATTGGTAGTAAGTGATTGATTGATGAGGATTCTATTTGTTAACAACTGATGAAGAATAGCATGCAATTCCGCATATGACTTCACTGTTGCTTTTAAAAGTTAGAACAAAGAACAATACAGCACAGGAACAAGGCCTTCAGCCCTCCAAGCCTGCACCAACACATTTTGCCCTTTCATACTAAAACTATCTCCACTTACAGGATCAATATCCCTCTACTCCCTTCCTATTCATGTATCCATCCACGTGCTTCTTGAATGTTGCTACTGTGTCTGCTTTCACCACCTCGTCTGGCAGTGTTTTCCAGGCACTCACTATCCTTTGTGTGAAAAACTTGCCTCACACATCTCTTTTAAACTTTCCTCCTCACACCTCGAACCTGTGCCCCCTAGCAATTGACCCCTCCATGCTGAGAAAAAGCCTCATACTTGCCGCTCTCTCCATGCTATTCACAATCTTAAAAACTTTGATTAGTTTGCTCCTCAATCTCTTGCATTCCAGGGAAAACAAACTGAGTCTAGCCAACCTTTTTCCATAGCTAAAATCCTCCATACCAAGCAAAATCCTGGTAAATCTTTTCTGGACCTTCTCCAAATCACCCACATCCTTCTGGTAGTGAGATGACCAAAACTATACACAATATTCAAACTGTGGTCTAACCAAAGATCTATAAAGCTGCAGCATAACTTGTCTATCCTTGTACTCAATGCCCCTTCTAATGAAGGCAAGCATGCCATAAGCCATTTTTACAACCTTATCTACCCTGCGCTGCTACCTGTAGTGCTCTGTAGAACTTCCCACCCAGATCCCTCTGCATGTCAGTACTCCTACAGGTTCTGCCATTCACTGTATAATTTCTACTTGTACTTAACCTTCCAAAGTGCATCACCTCACATTTTCCGGATTAAACTCCATCTGCCATTTTCTGCCCTTGCCTCCAACTGTTCTACTTTTTGCTGTATCCTCTGACAATCCTCCTCACTATCCACAACTCCACCAATCTTCATGTTATCTACAAACTTACTTCATGTTGTCTAAAAACTTACTTCATGTTGTCAACAAACTTACTAATTAGACCAGCTACATTTTCCTCGAAATTATTTATGTAGACAACGAACAGCAGAGGTCCCAACACAGATCCCCATGGAATACCACTAGCCACAGCCGTCCATTCTGAAAAGCATCCCCCTGCCACTACCCTTTCTGTCCTACGATGAAGCCAGTTCATATCCATCTTGCCAGCTCACCCCCGATACCATGTGACTTCACCTTTTGTACCAGTCTACCATGAGGGACCTTGTCAAAGGCTTTACTGAAGTCCATGTAGACAACATCAACCTCTTTTTCCACATCAATCATCTTCGTCACCTCCTTAAAAAACTCAAGTGAGTGAGGCATGGTCCCACCCCCATGCAAAATCATGCTGTCTATCGCTAATAAGTCCATTTGCTTCTAAATGTGTATAGATCTTGTCTGTGAGAATCTTTTCCAATGACTTCCCTACTGACATGAGACTTACAGGCCTATAATTTCCAGGATTATCACTGCCACTCTTCTTAAACAATGGGACAACATTGGCTATTTTCCAGTCCTCTGGGACCTCACCTGTCACCAAAGATGATACAAAGATGTTTGTCAATGCTCCAGCAATTTGTTTTCTTGCCTCCCCCAATATTCTGAGATAGATCCCATCAAGACCTGGGGAATTATCTACCTTAATACTTTTAAAGACACAGAACACCTCTCCCTCTTTAATAGCAACTTGGCTCAGAAATTCGACACTCCCTTCCCTGAGATTAGATTAGATTCCCTACAGTGTGGAAACAGGCCCTTCGGCCCAACAAGTTCACACTGCCCCTTGGAACATCCCACCCACAACCGTCTCCTTATAACCCACACACCCCTGAACACTACGAGCAATTTAGCATGGCCAATCCACCTAGCTTGCACATCTTTGGACTGTGAGAGGAAACCGGAGCACCCGGAGGAAACCCACGCAGACACGGGGAGAATATGCAAACTTCATCCTCCACCAATTCCTTCTCTCTGGTAAATATCGACACAAAGTATTTGTTTAAGATCTTACCTCCATATTCTGGCTCCACACATAGATTCCCTCCTTTGTCCTAGATTAGGCTACCCTCTTTATATGTATTAAAAGCCTTGGGATTCTCCTTGACCCTGTTTGCTAACAACTTTTCATGACACCTTTTAGCCCTTCTAATTCCTTGTTTAAGTTCTTTCCTACTTTTCTTATGTACTTCAAGGGCTTTGTGAGTTGCCATCCTCCTAGACGTTATGCATGCTTCCTTTCCCTTTTCTGGTCAAGGTCATAACATCCCTGGTCATCCAAGGTTCATGTAACTTGCCATAACTATCCTTCCTTCTCCACAGGAACTCTTATCATCTTGCGTTTGAAATACTCGTTTGTGTCCAGTGTTGAGTTACCCTCAAACATAAAATGCTTTATCACACAGCTCCTAACTTCCAAGGTTTAACGTGTTAAAGGTACTTTGTAATCTACCCTTCTTTCAGAGACCTCAATGTGAATCTTCCTTCATTCAAGGACCTTCTTTCAAACAAACAAGCTGCCTCCAATCAACATTCTCCAGTTCCTGCCTAAGATTGTTGTTTGGTAGGAGATGCAAAAGGGCTGATATTATGTCTGTCAGCCAGTTGGAATACAATAATTAAAATAGGGACTGTTGTAGGGCAGTGATAATGTCCCGATATGAAGCAGAAGTTCTGGGTTGAAGTCCTAACTGTTCAGGAGATAGATCTTAGTATCTCTGAACAGATTGATTAGGAAAATATTTTAAATGGCTGGAAGCAATGATCCCTTGTGATTCCATTACTTTGTAATTTTAAACTGGTTGTGAGATTGGGCGAAGGGAGACCCAAAATCACAAAAGTGCTGCAAATTCCAATGCTCATATTCCATTTTCCTTGTAATAAATGACAACATTCATTTGGTTTTCTCAGTCGCTTATGAATTGTGAATCAGGACATCCGGATCAAATGCATACCTATTTATTGTGATCAAGGATACCTCAAATCCTACCTCCTGTCTCACTCCATTTAAATAACAATCTGACTCCATACACTACCTATCAAACAAGAAGAGTTCACATGTACCCACGTTATGCTGTCTTTCATCTGCCAAATTTTTGCTCATGACGTCTAACCTACCTGTATCCCTTTGCAGATTCCCATATCCACTGATTGAACCTTGCTACAGCATCTCTCTGGGAGGGAGTGGTATTACAGAGCAGGGCACTAGCATGGGATACTCAATCCCTTGCCAGCTCACAAGAATGGAGGTTAAACTTTCACGTGTCACCGTGGCTTCACGCACAACACCACGATCAACTCCACAATGCACAAGGCATTTTAACAAGAGAAGGTGAGAAGCCTATTATAGAGCCATTTTTGTAACAGATCTGCAGTGGGGAAATTTGTAGCCATTGAGAGTGTTCCACACCTATTATTACAGATTTGTCAACTGCCACTCATTCGAAGAGATAATTACTAACTGTGGTTCACAAACATAAAATGCTTTATCACACAGCTCCTAACTTCCAAGATTTAACGTGTTAAAGGTACTTTGTAATCTACCCTTCTTTCAGAGACCTCAATGTGAATCTTCCTTCATTCAAAGACCTTCTTTCAAACAAAGTTTTAGTGCTTCAGGATGTGTTTTTGGTCACACAAACAAAAGAGAAAAAAGGAAATTCATCTGCAAATTTTAATCATTTGGCTTGCCAAGCAGGTCCAATCTCTGTGTAGCTAAAATAACCGAAATGTCCCTCCCACCAGTGGCTTAACTAGTGTTTGCAGCTTCAGTTCAGTTCTGAGCTGGTTTCCGTAAAATGATCTTCACATCTGGCTGGATAGGTTTCGCTGTGCTGATTGTTATTCTGTGGCTGTTCGAAAGGAAAGTTACTAAACTGCCGCAGAATGCGGACTGCCGTCTCAGCACAATGTTTGGAAACCTGTCCAGCCCGTTCAGCCTGCTCAGGGGCTTTGCAGTTATCCGAGCTGGAACATTCTGAAGGAGTAGAAGCGAAAAAGCAGTCAATCGACAGTCAGGGAAAACCTGATGGAAATCGAATTCCCACCTATTGTTGCCAAAAATATAATTGGATAGGGCTGGGAGGGTGGACTGATGGTGAGAGGTGTCGGTAAAATGGAAGTTCCGAAGTTACATTGGCAATGAAAGTCTAATGAAAACTTCAATATAATTCACAGCCCAGCAAACCTCAGTGACTCGTTTTTGATCCTGTGGTTTTGTAGCCAGTTTACACATGCACATTTCCGGACAATTCATGCAGCTAAAGGAAATCTCTGATCCAAAATCGGCACTGGGTAATCAAGTCATAGGGGCTGCTTTCTTGTTACAGCGAGACAAGTGGCGGTGATTTAACCTGAGGGGCACCATACTCCAGGCAGGAGGAGAGCCCCTCATGGTAACCTCAGCCATTGAACACAAAGTGTTGTGATTACACTGCTGTCACTAACCACACAGCCAACTGAGCTAAACCAATACCCACTGGCTAATTGCAGTTTGAAAACTGGTCGCATTTGTATTGGTACATTTTACAACCTCATGATGTGCCAAATTACATCACCGAAAATTAAGCATTTTTGAAGAGCACTCACTGCCATAATGTAGAAAACATGGGAACTAAATTTACACAGCAATCTCCCACAGTTAGCAAAGTGGCCATAGCCAGAAAACCTGTTTGTTAGCTGAGGAATTAATGTTGGACTTTTAAGAATAGAAATGAATTTCTCAGTGATGAACAAAAAGAATCGCAGAACAAGATTTCGCTTTTTAAGAAATGTTTCAGCAAACAAATTAAAATCAATCTGGATTAAACATTACAGCATAGTTTTCACCAATATCCCGCTTGTTTGTTACAGAATCATAAAGTCCTGGAACACCGAAACACATCCTCTGGCCCAGCTCATCCATGCCAACCAGGTTTCCTAAACAGAACTAATCCCATTTATTGGCATTTGACACATACCTCTCTAAACCTTTCTTATCCATGTACCTGCCCAAGTGCCTTTTAAATATTGTAATTGAACCTACCTCTATCACCTCCTCTGGCAGCTCATTTGATGCACGCACCACTCTCTGTGTGCAAAAATTGCCCCTTAAGTCTCCTTTAAATGTTTCCCCTCTCACCTTAACCATATGTCCTCCAGTTTCTGACTTCTCTACGCTAGGGAAAAGACCTTGGCTATTTACCTTATCTATGTCCGTCATGATTTTATAAACCTCTATAAGGTCACCCCTTAACTTCCATTTTCCAGGGAATGGATAGGTCTTTTCCTTTGCTTTTTACAACCCCATCTATTTCTGATTTCTTCTCAATGTCACAATGTCTCTGTGGCCTATATGTTAAGGGAGGCAATGGCCTAGTGGTACTAATGCTGAACTGTTAATCCAGAGACTCAGATAATGTTCCAGGGATCTGTGTTCAAGTCCCACCGTGGCAAATTGTGGAATTTGAATTCAATAAAATATCTGGAATGAAGAATTTAATGATGACCATGAATCCCTTCTCAATTGTCAGGAAAAACCCATCTGGTTCACTAATGTCCTTTAGGGAAGGAAACTACCATCCTTACCTGGTCTGGCCTAAATGTGACTCCAGACCCACAGCAATGTGGTTGACTGTGAACTGCCCTCTGGGCAATTAGGGATGGGCAGCAAATGCTGCCTAGCCAGCGACACCCTCATCTTGTGAATGAATAAAGGAAAAAAAAAATCTGCATTCATAAAGCTGATTGTCACAGGGAGTGAAGCTTGTTACTTAATGTTTAGTAGGTTTCGGTTGCAAATCACATGGTTTGTCACCAGGCTGAGATTACCATTCCCCTGTTTCACCTTAAATTACAGGAGACAGGAGCATAGCTGTCTTATAAATTCTTACAGAATAAAGGACCTTCTTGTTCCTCTTCAAAATAGACAGAGATGTTTTACTTCCATCTGAGATGGTAGATGGCACCTCAGTTTAATATCTCATCTGAAAGATAGGACTGTCAACAGTGCAGCACCCCCTCTTGTACTGCAATGGAGTGTCAGCCAAGATTTTTTTCTGATAAAATGTCTGGACCTCCTCTTCCCCACAATATCCTGACTCAGAGTTTAGAGCACTACCCATTGATGTTGACCCCTGTTAAGAGCAATGAATTACAGAAATAAAACAGTGGGCTTGTCGGCATCTGTGAAGAGAAAGCTGTAGGTTTTCATCAGAACAGGGTTGAAACCCATCCGTCTTTCTACATTTCTGATCTGCATATTAAGTTGTTCTCAGCTTTTGCAGGGATTTCTTTTAAATTAACTAGATTAAAAATGGATAGATCCTGTACCCAGGAAGAAAATTCAAAGAGGGGAGAGAAGGAGAAATGCTGGAGGAAGTCAATGAAGCCTGAGGATGATCTTCAGCATTGAATTATGGCAAGCTATCAGGCCAGGCAGGAAGATGCACTAAAAGAATCTGAAGGAACATATGTAAGAGAATGGATCATCAAGGAGAGATGATCAGCTTGAGTTTTCATTTGACTGTGGAGACTGAATGTAGTGATTGTAACATGATCAGCAAGGTGGACCTCATAGAATATGAGCTCCCTAATTGGGGCTATTAATCTGGTCTAATCAGGGATTCCTGGCTGTCAGATTTAAACAGGAGTGTCAGGGGTTCTGTTCATGATGAGGGCTAGCTCTGGAGAAGCTGCATCACTGTCAAGGACTTTCCATGTGTGAATAAAGGGTGAAGTGGCAATAGAATACTTGTCTAAGTGGAGATATTTCAGTGGTGATGAAAAAAGAGCATGCTCCTAATGAAATTCATTCACAACAGTTGTCCTTGAGTTGGGGTAAGTATTTCTGGCATCATGCCATTATTTGAGAAGCTTTACTCATTCAATCCTGCCATTGAAGACTAGGCCCAGTATATGGAAAGAATGTGTTTTTTTTGTTTAAGGGCAAATGACATTAAAGTAGATGAAAAGCAATGAGTAATTTTCCTGACAGCGTGTGGGCCCGTATCTTTTTCAATTATGAGGAGCCTAACTTTCCCTGTGGTAACAGATACTCAAAACTTTCAAGAGTTAAAGAAGTCATATGGCATCAGGTTCTAGTCCAACAGGTTTATTTGAAATCACAAGTGTTTGGAGTTCTGCTGCTTTGTCACTTCTCCTGATGAAGGGGCTACGCTCTGATAGCGTGAGATTTCAAATAAACCTATTAGACTATAACCTGGTGTTGTGTCACTTATGACTTTGATCACCCCAGGCAAACTCAAGCAGCTCCATATTATTGCTTTTAAGAGTTGGCTGATTTAGTTATGGAATATTATTTTCCCCAAGCCCCTCTAATTCTGAGATGCAGTTAGTTTTACTCAGCAGTTTGACAAGCAGAGGCATCTGCACCAGGATTTTTGACTAGGTTAAGACAACTGGAAGAAGCAAGTGACTTTGGTTTAACCCTTTCGAGAGATGCTTGGGATCCATTTGGTATTGGATTAATGATGTAACCATCAAACAGCGCATACGAGCTGAAGCCAAACTGGACTTCAAATGGGCACTACAACTGGCTTTATCATTGGACATGTGGCAAGTGAAGCACATAAGTTGCAGGATGTTACAATGGAACTATATACTCTCGCCAGTCCAGCTGAGCTTGGAGAACACTACGTGAATAAAGGCAATTGCACACACTCACTCAGGACATATCATGAACAGAGGCATTCTAGGTCAGCCAACATCAAAACTCCAAAGCAAAGCTAAGCCTTGGCCAAACAGTTAACATTTTCTTCAGGATCCAAGCCAGCTAGCCATTGTAGTAGCTGCCAGTATGTAGCCCCAAGACAGCAAAGGAGTTTCACTTGGCCTAAGTTTGAGGAAGAGAACTCATAGGCCAGGATCCACGAGTGTCCACCTCCATCTGGTTTAGAACAGTTCAATTGCTTAGCAACAACAAAATCAGAGCTAATCAAAATAAAAGTCTGGTTAATTGGTCACCCAGTTCTAATGGAGATCGATACTGACTCGGCCACTTCAGTGACTGCAGAATCAATCTGTACCAAAATTCACTGTGGACTCCAAACCTCAAGTGTGCACCAGCCTTTGGCTAAATTTTAATTTTTTGGACACACTTCCAGTCACAGCTGACAATATCAGACTTTGATGCAGAAAGATCCGATCCTGCCAAAGCTGAAACAGATATGGTGATAGGAGAAACCAAAAGGCCATCATAACTAGAATTAACATCTCTTTGGTCCCAGAGAGACAAGATCATAGTAGAGGATGGCATATTATTGTGAGGAGAAAGAGTTATTGTCCCGAGCAAAGGTTGCTACCAGACGCTTGCTGTACTCCATCAGGGTCACCTGAGGGTTTCCAAACTGAAGAGGTTGGTGAGAAGCTAATGTCAGGACTGGATGCGGATATAGCTATATTGGTGGGAGAGGGTCCAAAGTACCAACAAGGGCCAGAATTATCACCAGCAACTATCATACATTTGTGGGAATGGCCAGATAAACCATGGACTCAGTTACACATCATCTTGCAGGCCCTTTCATGGGCTCAATGTTCTTAATCATTGTGGGTGACCACTCAAAGTGGCTGGCCATGCATAGAGTTCATTTGTCAAACCAAGATGTTGATAGAAAGACTGCATGCATCTTTGCAATACATGGAGTCCTGGGAGTGTTGGTCACAGACAACGGACCATCATTTTCGAGCAGAGAATTTGAGTTAAGCAAAGTCAATGGTATTCTTCATATAAGGACAGCTCCATACCATCCATCAACCAATAGTCTGGCAGAACGAGCAGTCAAAATTTTGAAGCCAGGCTTAAAGAGCCCACAGTTTCACTAGATACCAAACTGTCCTGGTTCCTATTTGATTATAGGACCTTCCTCTTGCAACTACAGGGATAACTCCAGCAGAGTTGCTAATGAGGACAAGACTCTGCAGCAGGTTAAATCTGATCTTCCTGGACCTAGGGGGAAGGCGAATTGTCGTTCGGAATACCAACACTGAGCACAAGACACTGCTAAGTGAGAGAGACAGTTTAATTCAGTGGACAAAGTTTGAGGTAGGATCCATGGATACGGCCCTGCATGGGTAAGAGGCAGGGTAGATTCGAGGTCAGGCCCTGTGATGTAGAATGTTCAAGTAGGTGCGTGAGCTCTGAACTAGCACATGGACCATATGAAATTTGCAAATTCACAAAGATTGTGGAAGCATAACATTTCTGGCTCCTCAGCTGCCTTTCTAACTGTCCAGGTAAAAGATTCTTTCCCTCTGCCAAGGATTGAAGATACATCAGAATCTGAGATGAGCACAGCAGGTATCATTGCCTTGACACCTTCGCCACCTGAAGAGGAGAATGAATTTCAGAGACACTCCAGGTGCAAGAGGTGAGCTACTGTGTGTTACATGCTGCCTGTATCTGAGGCAGATTTGGAGACACGTGACCTCAGGAGGAGCTACAAAACAAAGAACCGGCCTGTCTGCTCAGACTCAGAGAGTGAGGGATATGGTGATTGTAACAAAGTCAGCCAGGTGGACCTCACAGGGCATGAGTTCCCTGGTTGGGGATGTTAATCTGGTCCAATCTGTCAGCCAGGCCTCCTCGATATAAACAGGAGTGTCAGAGGTTCAACATAATAAAATGTGAGGCTGGATGAACACAGCAGGCCAAGCAGCATCTCAGGAGCACAAAAGCTGACGTTTCGGGCCTAGACCCTTCATCAGAGAGGGGGATGGGGAGAGGGAACTGGAATAAATAGGGAGAGAGGGGGAGGCGGACCGAAGATGGACAGTAAAGAAGATAGGTGGAGAGAGTATAGGTGGGGAGGTAGGGAGGGGATAGGTCAGTCCAGGGAAGACGGACAGGTCAAGGAGGTGGGATGAGGTTAGTAGGTAGATGGGGGTGTGGCTTGGGGTGGGAGGAAGGGATGGGTGAGAGGAAGAACCGGTTAGGGAGGCAGAGACAGGTTGGACTGGTTTTGGGATGCAGTGGGTGGGGGGGTAGAGCTGGGCTGGTTGTGTGGTGCAGTGGGGGGAGGGGACGAACTGGACGCACCCCCATCTACCTACTAACCTCATCCCACTTCCTTGACCTGTCCGTCTTCCCTGGACTGACCTATCCCCTCCCTACCTCCCCACCTATACTCTCTCCACCTATCTTCTTTACTCTCCATCTTCGGTCCGTCTCCCCCTCTCTCCCTATTTATTCCAGTTCCCTCTCCCCATCCCCCTCTCTGATGAAGGGTCTAGGCCCGAAACGTCAGCTTTTGTGCTCCTGAGATGCTGCTTGGCCTGCTGTGTTCATCCAGCCTCACATTTTATTATCTTGGAATTCTCCAGCATCTGCAGTTCCCATTATCTCTGTGTCAGAGGTTCAGTTCACTCTGACAGCTGACTCTGAGGAAACTGGACCAGTGTCAAAGACTCCATGTGTAAGTAAAGCATGACTTGGTGACAGGATATTGGCTTCTGTGGAGTCATTGCACAGAATTAGACATCCAGGCCCATAAGGCTCAGTTAGGGCGCTTGAGGGTTACAAGGTAGCCAGGAAAGACCTAAAGAGAGAGCTCAGAAGAGCCAGGAGGAGACATGAGAAGTTGTTGGCGGATGGGATCAGGGTAAACCCTAAGGCTTTCTACTGGTATTTAAGGAATAAAAGAATGACGAGAGTAAGATTAGGGCCAATCAAGGATAGTAGTGATAAGTTGTGTGTGAAGTCAGAGGAGATAGGGAAAGCACTAAATGAATATTTTTCGACAGTATTCACTCTGGAAAATGACAATGTTGTCGAAGAGAATACTGAGATACAGGTTACTAGACTAGGTGGGATTGAGGTTCACAAGGAAGAGGTATTAAAAATCCTACAGAGTGTGAAAATAGATAAGTCCCCTGGGCCAGATGGGATTTATCCTAGGATCCTCTGAGAAGCCAGGGAGGAGATTGCCGAGCCTTTGGCATTGACCTTTAAATCGTCATTGTCTACAGGAATAGGCCAGAAGACTGGAGGATAGCAAATGTGTTTCCCCTGTTCATGAAGGGGAATAGAGACAACCCTGGTAATTATAGACCAGTGAGCCTTACTTCAGTTGTTGGTAAAGTGTTGGAAAAGGTTATAAGAGATAGGATTTATAATCATCTGGAAAAGGATGAATCGATTAGGGATAGTCAGCACGGTTTTGTGAAGGGTAGGTCGTGCCTCACAAACCTGGTTGAGTTCTTTGAGAAGGTGACCAAACAGGTAGATGAGAGTAAACCGGTTGATGTGGTGTAAATGGATTTCAGCAAGGCGTTCGATAAGGTTCCCCACAGGAGGCTATTGTACAAAATGCGGAGGAATGGGATTGTGGGAGATATAGCAGTTTGGATCGGAAATTGGCTTGCTGAAAGAAGACAGAGGGTGGTGGTTGATGGGAAATGTTCATCTTGGATACCAGTTACTAGTGGTGTACCGCAAGGGTCGGTGTTGGGTCCACTGCTGTTTGTCATTTTTATAAATGACCTGGATGAGGACGTAGAAGGATGGGTTAGTAAATTTGCAGACGACACAAAGGTCGATGGAGTTGTGGATAGCGACGAAGGATGTTGTAGGTTACAGAGAGACATAGATAAGCTGCAGAGCTGGGCTGAGAGCTGGCAAATAAAGTTTAATGCGGACAAGTGTGAGGTGATGCACTTTGGGAGGAGTAACCAGAATGCAAAGTACTGGGCTAATGTTAAGATTCTTGGTAGTGTAGGTGAGCAGAGAGATCTCGGTGTCCATGTACACAGTAGCTTGAAAGTTGCCACCCAGGTTGACAGGGCTGTTAAGAAGGCGTACAGCGTTTTAGCTTTTATTAATAGAGGGATCGAGTTCCGGAACCAAGAGGTTATGCTGCAGCTGTACAAAACTCTGGTGCGGCCGTACTTGGAGTATTGTGTACAGTTCTGGTCACCGCATTATAAGAAGGATGTGGAAGCTTTGGAAAGGGTGCAGAGGAGATTTACTAGGACATTGCCTGGTATGGACGGAAGGCCTTACGAGGAAAGGCTGAGGGACTTGAGGCTGTTTTCGTTAGAGAGAAGAAAGTTGAGAGGTGACTTAATTGAAACATATAAGATAATCAGAGGGTTAGATAGGGTGGATAGGGAGAGCCTTTTTCCTCGGATGGTGACAGCAAGCACGAGGGGGCATAGCTTTAAATTGAGGGGTGAAAGATATAGGACAGATGTCAGAGGTAGTTTCTTTACTCAGAGAGTAGTAAGGGAATGGAACGCTTTGCCTGAAACGGTAGTAGATTCGCCAACTTTAGGTGCATTTAAGCCGTCATTGGATAAGCATATGGACGTACATGGAATAGTGTAGGTTAGATGGGCTTCAGATCGGTATGACAGGTCGGCACAACATCGAGGGCCGAAGGGCCTGTACTGTGCTGTTATGTTCTATGATCTATGTTCTAATATGTCCTGACTGCCTGGCAGCTGGTCTCCCAACGTGCATTTATCATTGGGCAATTTTCTCGCAGGCAGGATTTGGGAAGTATTGGCTATCTATCAGCCAGTGGTGTGTCGTCAATTAGGCTCGTTAGGGTGCCAGTTGGGGTCATGCTTCAAGCTGCGATAGAAAGTTGGTTCATGAATGGAGAAGGTCCCTTTGTAGAAGACCAAGAGAGGGAGAGATGGACCAGTGATTCGTACAGCTGGGAACACTTCTGCTGCACTCAGCGTAGCCATAGTGCCAGAATCAGTGCTACCCAGTGGAGGTGCTGGCCCTTCAAGATAACAGACTGGTAGTTGTGGCTTATTAAATGTTCTCACCAATCTGCTTGCCACAGATACATCTGTCCATGGCAGTAGGAGTGAGCATTGCTGTTGTGGAGATGGAGTCCCATTTTCACAGTGAGGATTCTCTTCTTTGTGTCGCACTCTCACTGTTGCTAAATAGAGTACACTTTGAACAGGGCTGGTAACTCAACGCATCCATGTGGACCATCAGCAACAGTAGAATTGTAATCCAACACAGGATGCACTCTCATGGCCTGGCTTATCCTCCAATCCTCCATTACCATCAAGACAATGAGTAGCCCTGGTTCAATGAGGAGGCTATACCTGGTTTGCATTTGAACCATTGAAGGAATGCCATTGCTCATCGATAGTGTTCCTTCTTTTCAGTCCATCCCTGGGAGATCAGAGAATTGTTGTGTTTCAAGGTAGCAAAGGCATGAATGAAGCACCACTGGCAGATGAACTGAGACACAAACTGACATGGAAATTGAACATGGAAATAGGTGTTCTTGGCAATGGCTAAGATTTGGTGTTGGAAGCTCAGGTCGGGCTCAAATACGATGTCAAGTTTGCCAAGAGTTAAATTTATCATCAATTGGGGCTAGCAGGGAGTGGAACAGATTTTGTGGTGGGCCCTGAAGGCAATGGCTTCATGTCTTCCTAATATTTAATTCGAGGAAATTTCTACTCATCCAGTCTTAAATGTCAGTCAAACAGTCAGATTAATCAAACACTGTAAGAGGAGTCAAGAATTACATGAAATAGGTGTTGCTGGTGCACACATTGAATCTGAGGTTAAATGAAAAGGGAACAACTCAAACACCTATACGTAAATATACAGAAACAAAATGTCCATGTAACTTAATCCAAGTAATTTAACTCATGTCACAATGATAATAGCCATATCTGGAATTAAATTCCATTAGTGCCGTGATCCTGTCAGCTACAAGGCGAAGCCAGAGAAAACTAGAGTAAGAATTGAATGTCATTTTTTAGAGACAGTGGCTTTGATTGTGCTTAGCCTCAGGGCTTTCCTATTAACTGAAGGCTCAGTGTTGCACAAGCAGGTGAGCTATTATAATTACTTATTGTGCCATTAAAAGTTTCATTTGATGACATTACACTATTGTGACCTATATGCTGTTCAGTTGATAAACAACACAGGATTATAAAGAACTCATGTGTCCACATTATAATGTAGCTTTTTTGTGCATAATTAAGTAACATACCACCTGTAAAACAAGAAGCAAGTTGCAAAGCAAATCCTATTGACTCCTCTTCCCATCTGAGATCGAGAGTTTTTCGTTAATGCTTCCCTAAACTAAAACAGATTTGTTTTTGTTTGGCTACTGTACTTCTCAGAGCTATGTGGAAATAACAAGAGAATGGAACCAGTTTGATGGTTGTTTCAAAGAATATGATAGGCTGAATGGCCTCCAGCTGTGTTATAAAATTCTATGATACCTGGATGTTAGTCCAGAGACCCAAATAACATTCTGGGGAGAGATAATGGGAACTGCAGATGCTGGAGAATCCAAGATAACCAAATGTGAAGCTGGATGAACATAGCAGGCCAAGCAGCATCTCAGGAGCACAAAAGCTGATGTTTCGGGCCTAGACCCTCTCTGATGAAGGGTCTAGGCCCGAAACGTCAGCTTTTGTGCTCCTGAGATGCTGCTTGGCCTGCTGTGTTCATCCAGCTTCACACTTTGTTATCGCTAATGTTCTGGGGACACAGGTTTGAAT
This sequence comes from Stegostoma tigrinum, assembly GCF_030684315.1. Taxonomy (NCBI): domain Eukaryota; kingdom Metazoa; phylum Chordata; class Chondrichthyes; order Orectolobiformes; family Stegostomatidae; genus Stegostoma; species Stegostoma tigrinum. The sequence goes on along the minus strand of NC_081365.1, from coordinate 17,968,383 downwards.
CCTGTAACAGCAGATGGTGGAATTTGAATTCAATAAATATCTGGAAATAAGAATCTAATGATGACCATGAATCCATTGTCTATTGTTGGAAAAACCCATCTTGCTCACTAATGTCCTTTAGGAAAGGAAACTACCATCCTTACCTGGTCTGGACTACATGTGAGTCCAGACCCAGAGCAATGTGGTCGACTCTTAACTGCCTTCTGGGTAATTAGGGATGGGCAATAAGTGCTGCCTGGCCCGTGATGCCCACATCCTGTGAATGAATGAAGGAAAAAATAAATCAGCCCTAGTGCCATTGTCCAGCATACCTTTTGCAGTAGTGCATTTAAATGAAATCCTGTATACATGGGGAGACATGGTTTCCAAATCACTTGCAGCAAAGCCACAGCCTTGGAGCATCTCTGACGAAATTTCCAGTTTGTGTAGCTACACCCATATTTTAAGCAACAAAGGCAGTTGTGGAAAAATATGTTAATAGTCTCAAGTAGAAATGCTGACTGGAGGGATTTTTTCTATATATATATATTTGCGATGTTGCTGCTTATAATTACCAAAGAAGTGGTTTTATCTTTGGAAATTGATTTAGACCCAAAATGACTGAGGCAGTGGGTGGTAAGGCCACTTTTATTACCCATCCCAAGTTGCTCAGAGAAGGTGGAGGTTCTGTGTTGTGCTCATGGCGTTCTGTCAGGGCTGTTGTGTGAGTGAATGCTGAAAGAATTGTGTAAGCATCCAAATTAGGGTAGCTTGTGGCTTATGTGTGAATCATGGGAAATGTCCCCATGTCCCTCAACATAAACCTTGGAGGAATGCTGCTGATTGCATGTGTTGTTTTTTCCATTTTCCCTGCCAGACCCCTGCCTGTGCCTGATTGTGATTAGTGCCAAAAAATGAACAGCACTTTTTTCAGCGAAGATTTTGGTTTTATTTTCACTCATGGGATGTGAGTATCACTGGCTAGGCCAGCAGTTGTTGCCCATGCCCAACTGACCTTGAGAAGGCAATGGTGGGCTGCCTTCTTGAACTGCTACAGCCCATATGCTGTAAGTATATACCCACAATGCTGTTAGGGAGAGAAGTCAAGGATTTTGACCCAACAACAGTGAAGGATTGGTAATACATTTCCAAATCAGGTTGCTGAATGGCTTGGAGGGGAACTTGTAAGTGGTGGTGTTCCAATGTATCTGCTGCCCTTGTCCTTCCAGATAGAAGTGTCAAGATGCTAGGTGCTGTCCAAGGAACTTTGGCAACTTTATTCGGCTCGTCCAGATGAGTTTCTTGTCAATGGAAACTCCTAAGACATTAGTGGGGAATTCAATGATGATAACACTATTGAATGTCAAGGGGCAGTTGGGTGAATTGCCTCTTAATGATTGTCAATACCTGGCATTTGTGTGGTTCAACCTTCCCTGAGGCACCAGGGAAAGCTTATAAGATTTGACGGATTAAGTTCAGAAATATTACAACTCCAAGCCTCTAATTCTGAGATGCTATTAGTTTACTCTGCAATTTGAGAACCGGGGGATCTATTTTGGAGATTTTTATTAGGTTAGGATGACTGGCAGAGGAATGTGACTTTGGTTTAACCCTGAATGAGATTCTGAGAGACCATTTGGTATGTGAGATTTATGATGTAACAATCCAAAAGCACTTATTAGCTGAAGCCTATCTGGGTTTCAAACAGGCTCAACAACTGGCTTTATCATTGGAAAATGTAGCAAGTGGAGCACATAAGTTGCAGCGATTTACAATGAAAGTGGACACTCTCGCCAGACCGAGTTTGGGGAACACCACCTGAGTGAAGGTAATTGCATAGCCTCACTCAGGACATATACTGACAGAGGGTCTTTAGGTCAGCCCACAACAAAATATCAAATAAAAGCGAAGCCTCAGCCAAATGGGTAAAACTTTCTTCAGGATCCTGGCTGGCAAACTATTGTAGCTGCTGCTGGTATGCAGATCTGGAGACAGCACAATAGTCCTAAGATAATAAAGTGTGAGGATGGATGAACACAGCAGGCCAAGCAGCATCTCAGGAGCACAAAAGCTGACGTTTCGGGCCTAGACCCTTCATCAGAGAGGGGGATAGGGTGAGGGTTCTGGAATAAATAGGGAGAGAGGGGGAGGCGGACCGAAGATGGAGAGAAAAGAAGATAGGTGGAGAGGAGAGTATAGGTGGGGAGGTAGGGAGGGGATAGGTCAGTCCAGGGAAGACGGACAGGTCAAGGAGGTGGGATGAGGTTAGTAGGTAGATGGGGGTGCGGCTTGGGGTGGGAGGAAGGGATGGGTGAGAGGAAGAACAGGTTAGGGAGGCAGAGACAGGTTGGACTGGTTTTGGGATGCAGTGGGTGGAGGGGAAGAGCTGGGCTGGTTGTGTGGTGCAGTGGGGGGAGGGGACGAACTGGGCTGGTTTTGGGATGCGGTGGGGGAAGGGGAGATTTTGAAGCTGGTGAAGTCCACATTGATACCATTGGGCTGCAGGGTTCCCAAGCGGAATATGAGTTGCTGTTCCTGCAACCTTCGGGTGGCATCATTGTGGCACTGCAGGAGGCCCATGATGGACATGTCATCTAAAGAATGGGAAGGGGAGTGGAAATGGTTTGTCTCTGGCCGTGTCCTCATGGTCAATGGCGGCGGGTGCATGGTGGGGGTAGTCCTAAACCTAAATTGAGTAACAGAACTCATAGTCTGGTATCTAGGAGAATGCAAACCTTAGAAAGTCTACCTATCTCTGGTTTGGAACAGTTAAATTCCTTCACAACATCCAAATCAGAACCAAATAAATTAAATGCCTGGTTGAATGGTCACCCGATTCTAATGGAGCTCAATACCAGCGTGGCTGATTCCGTGATTGCAAAATCAGTCTTTAACAAAATTCTGCTCTGGACTCCAACCCTTAAGTTTGTCCAAGACTGGGGACACATTACAGATTTTAGTTTTGGTCTGTTATGTGAAGCAGGTGGTTCAGTTGCCACCAAATGTAATAAAAGTCTCAGGCCCGAGATTTATGGGGTGAAAATGATTGAGAAAGATTAACCTGGATTGCCTCAACATTTTTTTTGATTAGAAAATGCCTGCATGGGCGAAATCCTAATCGAATACCCAGATGCTTTTCAGGAATGCCTGGGTCAATCAAAGAAGCCAAGGCCAGGTTGCATACTGATCAGGAAACAATTCCACAATTCTGTAAGGCTGTCATAGTGCCATTTGCCTTACAGGCAAAAGTAGAGGCAGAAATCAGAGGACTGGAAAGTGAAGGAATCAGCAAACCAGTGCAGTTTATGGAATGCAAGATAACAAAGTGTAGAGCTGGATGAACACAGCAGGCCAAGCAGCATCTCAGGAGTAGAAAAGCTGACTTTTCAGGCCTAGATTCTACACTTTGTTATCTTGGATTCTCACGCATCTGCAATTCCTATTATCTCTGATACAGTTTATGGAATGGGCAGTGCCAGTCGTACCAATGCTCAGATTTGTCTTTGTAGGGATTTTAAACAAACAGTAAATTGCTTGTCACAGCTGGATAGACACCCAATCCCTTGCATTGAGGATTTATATGCAAAACTGGTACAGGGCTGCCTCTCACGAAGCTGTACATGAGCCATGTGTACTTGCAATTGCATTTAGATGAGGATTCCCAGAAGCATACTACAATTAGCACCCGTAAGGGTTTGTAATAATATCTGAGACCACCATTTGAGATATTGGCAGCCTGTGAAATTTTTCAGCGGACAATGGAGAACATTTTACAATGTCTACCCCAGGTCACCATTTATTTAGATGATGTGCTAATAACAAGGAAGACTAATAAGGAGCACTTTGAGAACTTGGACATAGTCCTTACAACATTTCTCCCAGGCGGGCGTATGCTTTAGAAGGGAAAGGTGTGTGTTGCAGGCACCCCAAGTGACCTACTTGGTCTGCAGAGTTGGCAAGGCTGGGTTACATCCACTGGAAAATGTCGTGAGGGTGATCAAAGGTGCCCCAGCCCCCATATTTGTACCAGAGCTTAGGCCTTTCCTTGGATTGATGAATTATATGAAAAGTTCATACATCACATGGCCTTCATCCAAGCACCTTTGCACCAACCTTAGAATTGGTTGCATTGCCAAGCCATAGCTTTCAGGGAAGTGAGGAAACAGCTATCATCCTCTCAGGTGTTGGCACATTATGATCCCAAGTGAGATCTGGTATTGACATGCAGTGCCTCCCCATATAGCTTCAGGGTAGTACTAGCATGTAGGTGACCCAGTGGAGAGGAACGCCCAATAGCCAGTGCACCCAGGACTTCAGCCAATGCAGAAATAGACACACCCAGATAGAGAAGGAAGCTTTGGCGATCATATATGGAGTCACGAAGTTCCACCAATAATTTTATGAATATAAAGTTTTAATAGTAATGGAGCACAAGCCCCTGCTAGGTCTATTTAAAGAAGACAAGGCAGTGCTGCCCATAGCTTCAGGCAGAAATCAGCAATAGGTTCTAATACTGAGTGAATGTAATTACAAGTTAGATCACCGTCTGGGGGCGGGGTGGGGGGGGCAAGTAGTGAATGCAGATACATTGAGCCGCCTCCTACTGGCAAAACACCACAGGCGATACTGACACTGGAAGGGTCCGTAATGGTTTTAAATTTTCTGGACACCCTTCTGGTCAGCGCTGACCATATCAGACTTTGGAAGCTGAAAGGTCTGGTTCTGGCAGGACTAAAGGAGTTGGTGGTGATGGGGGAAACCAAAGGGCAGTCACAACCAGAACTGAAACCTTTTTGGACTCTTACGGACCACATGATGGATATTGTTACGGAGAGTAAGAGTGATTGTCTTGAACAAAGATTGCTGTCAGATACTGGCTGAGTTCCACCAGGGTCATCCAGGGGTTTCCAAAATGAAGATGGTGGCGAGACATTATGTCTGGTGGTCAGGATTGGATACCAACGTAGCTGTGTTGGTGGGGAAGTGCCCAGAGAACCAAGAAAATTCTGGCAGCAGCTCCCTCACTTTCATGTGAATAAGTATCTAAACCCTGGACTTGGATACACATCAATGATGCAGGTCCTTTCATTGGCTCAATGTTCTTAGTCATTGTGAAAGCTGACTCAAAATGGTTGGATGGGCATTGATTTCATTCAGCAAACACAGGGACGATGATAGAAAAACTGCATACATCTTTTACAATAAACAAACTCCCAGAAGTGTTGGCCATGGATAATGGGCCATCATTTAGCATCAAGGAATTTCAGCATTTCCTAAAGTCAAATGGTATTTGACACATAAGGACAACTCCATACTATCCTTCATCCATCATTAGGGGCAGCACGGTGTCTCAGTGGTTAGCACTGAAGCCTCACAGCACCAGGGACCCGGGTTTGATTCCAACCTCGGGTGACTGTCTGTGTGGAGCTTGCACATTCTCCCTGTGTCTGCGTGAGTTTCCTCTGGGTGCTCTGGTTTCCTCCCACAGTACAAAGATGTGCAGGCTAGGTGGATCGGCCATGCTAAATTGCCTGTAGTGTTCAGGGGTGTGTGGGTTATAGGGGGATGGGTCTGGGTGGGATGCTTCAAGGGGTGGTGCAGACTTGTTGGGCCGAAGGGCCTGTTTCCACACTGTAGGGAATCTAATCTAATCCAATGGTCAAGCAGAAAGAGCAGACTAAACTTTGAAGCCAGGTTTAAAGAAATAGCTTACAGCTTCACTAGATACCAAACCACTAGATCCCTGTTCCTATTTGATTATAGGATCACCCCTCAGGCAATTACAGGGGAGTTGCCAATGGGAAGATGACTCCACACCAGGATAAATCTGATCTTCCCAGTCCTGCAGTTGTGGTGGGGGATAGGTGAAATGGCTTCAAGAGTGGCCATGCCAAACAGAAGACACCACTAAGACAGAGAGAGCGAGAGAGGGAGTTTACTTCAAGGGACAAAGTTTGGTGTAGAAACTACTGGAATTATCCTGCACAGGTAAGAGGCAAAGATAATGGGAACTGCAGATGCTGGAGAATTCCAAGATAATAAAATGTGAGGCTGGATGAACACAGCAGGCCAAGCAGCATCTCAGGAGCACAAAAGCTGACGTTTCGGGTCTAGACCCTTCATCTCTGATGAAGAATACCAGATGAGTGAAATGAGTAGGATTTGAGGTTGGTAATATATCTGGTGAGTAGAATACCAAGATGCCAAGTAAAGTGGATGAGTACTTTAGTATAGGTTGAGGATGCTGGGTCAGTGGGAATGTGAGAGAAATTACCTCAGGTCAGAGGAGCTAGTCTATAGGTGGGTAGGTGTTGTCTAGTCCAAGAGTGGGGTGTTTCTGTCAGATCAGGACCTGAAGACATTAGTTCAGATCTGGAGGGTATGCTAACAATTCTCTGGTGTTTCAGGAATCTGTGGATGTATTTGTGCATGGGGTTCAGAAATGAGTAGGAAATTCAGTTTAAGAGTAGCCAGAAGTTAAAGTGTAAGAACATAAGAAACAAAAGGAATAAGCCATTTGTCCCTTGAAGCCTACCTACCTGTCCAACGAGATCATAATTAATCTGCCCCAGACCTCAACTTCTTTTAGCTCCTCATAGTCCTTAACTTGAGGGCCCTCAGCCATGTTTGATTCCATTTCCTACCCATTGGCCCTCACTTCATCTCTTCCTTCCTCTAAACAGTGATTGGGTGGCCTCATCCTCACCCACCATCCCACTGGCAACCACATCCAGCAGATCATTAGCCATTTCTGCTATCTCCTGTGGGATGCTACCATCACACACACACACACACACACACACACCTCTCCTCCCTTGTCAGCATTCCACAAGGACTGTTCCTTCTGGGACACATTGGTCCATGCTTCCTCCACTCCACATCCTCTTAGCACCTTCCTATGCGATCACAGAAGATATACCACTTGCCTGTTTACTTTTCTCCCTCCTCACTATCCAAAGCCCCAAACATACCTTTCAGGTGAAGCAGCAATTTATCTACACTTCACCCCATCTAGTCTACTGTATTTACTGCTCACGATGTGGTCTCCTGTACGTTGGGGTGATGAAGTGTAGGCAGGGTGGTTGCTTTACGGAACACTTACGTTCTGCCTGCCACAAAGATCCTGAGCTTCCAGTTGCCTGACATGTTAACACATCAACATGTTCCCTGGTCAACGTCTCTGTCTTGGGCTTGCAACAGTGCTCCAGCAAAGCTCAGTGCAGGCTGGAAGAATAGCATCTCATTTTTTTAAGCTAGGACTCCATATCAAGTTCAATAATTATAGGGCCTGAGCGCTTCTTCCTTGTCCTTACCCATTGCCACACATCAGGTGTTGACATCACATGGGCTGCTACCACAAACAACCAATTGTCAGCCACTAATGGCCCCTATGAGCAGCTATTCATTTTCCCATGCTGACCTTTGCCTGTGATGTTGTCTGTCCAACTGTTTTCACACCTCTCTGGACTCACCTCCACCCATCATTTACTCTACTCCCCTCCTCCACTCCTTCCCCAGCGCATACCCCAACGTTTTCCTACTTACAATTAGCTCAGAAGCAGCATCACTGGACCCAAAATGTTAATTCTGCGCTCTCTCCACAGATGCTACCAAACCTGCTTTTCCAGCAACTTCTTTTGTTTCTAATGTCCAACATGCGCAGTTATTTTTTCTCTTTTTTTTCAACATCTTCCCCCATCAAGCCCCCTCAGCATCTTGAATATTTCAACTCTTCTAAACTTTAATGGCTAAATGCCTAACCTGTTTTACTGTTCTTGGTAAGTCAACCCCTTCATCCCAGGAATCAGCTGAGTGAATCTCTTTTGAGCTGCCTCCAATGCTCGTATATCTTTGCTTAAATGTTGGGGCCAAAGTTATATGCAGTACTTGAGGTGTAGCCTCCCCAGTTGGAGCAGGTTTTTAATCCTCTAAATTATCCCAGACAATTATCATGCTTAAATCTGTCAGACCCTTCTGAAATCTCTGACTTTAATGAACTGTAGGAGGATTCTAGACCCAGCAAAATTGCTCACCAGAATTCTCTGAACAATTCTCTCAGTGTTTGATGCACTGGGATTCCACTCGACCCTGACCCATAATCTCAATCACTCTCTGGCCATTGGAACATCTAGGTCAACATCTCCCCTTTTCTTGTTTTTCTTTTCTATATCTGCATTATCTGCCACAGTAGATCCTTCTGTACACTTTTAGTAAAGTGATAGCAAGCTTAGCCTAATTATTTCACACAAAGCTATTACTAAGCACAGTTTGTGTTATCAGCAACATGATATCATGCACCGGATAACGATTGTTCTCATTGTTATATCTTGTTTACGGTGAGACCTTGATACTTGGCCAAATCGGAATCCAATTCAGGATGGTGGTCCATTGTAGAGAGAGCTGTGAAAAATGGAAAACTGTGGGCAGGAGGTGAGAATTCAGTTTTAGGGTTAACCATTACACTATTGTTTCGTTATTTCCCAGTAAAATTTCATGAGATTATGTACTGTGGTGGAAGTCAGGAACAGCTGCCACATGCTTCAAATCTAACCACTTTTGGGCTGTACACAATACTCAAAGCTAACTTTTGCCATCTCCAGTCTGGTGAGTTGTTTTTGCAGTTTTAGAACATAGAACATTACAGCACAGTACAGGCCCTTTGGCCCTCGATGTTGTGCCGACCTGTCATACCGATCTGAAGCGCATCTAACCTACACTATTCCATGTACGTCCATATGTTTGTCCAATGACGACTTAAATGTACTTAAATTTGGCGAAACTACTACCGTTGCAGGCAAAGCGTTCCATTCCCTTACTACACTCTGAGTAAAGAAACTACCTCTGACATCTGTCCTGTATCTTTCACCCCTCAATTTAAAGCTGTGCCTCCTCGTGTTCGCTGTCACCATCCTAGGAAAAAGGCTCTCCCTACCCACCCTATCTAACCCTCTGATTATTTTATATGTTTCAATTAAGTCACCTCTCAACCTTCTTCTCTCTAATGAAAACAGCCTCAAGTCCCTCAGCCTTTCCTCGTAAGACCTTCCCTCCATACCAGGCAACATCCTAGTAAATCTCCTCTGCACCCTTTCCAAAGCTTCCACATCCTTCGTATAATGCGGTGACCAGAACTGTACACAATACTCCAAGTGCGGCCGCACCAGAGTTTTGTACAGCTTCACCATAACCTCTTGGTTCCGGAACTCGATCCCTCTATTAATAAAAGCTAAAACACTGTATGCCTTCTTAACATGTGAATATACAGCAAAAAAGAACAGGTCATTTTGGGTCTAGGCCCGAAATGTCAGCTTTTGTGCTCCTGAGATGCTGCTTGGCCTGCTGTGTTCATCCAGCTTCACACTTTGTTATCTCCGTCATTTTACCCAGTTGGCCAGGGCTGCTGTTTGGGCCCCACATGACCCTCCTTTATCTAATTCAATCTGCATATCCTCCTATTCTTTTCTCACTTATCTAGCTTTTGCTTCGTGTGTTATTGCTGACAGATGAAGCACTGTTCAGGCATTATGGGAGTGAGTTACAAAGAAAGATTAAAGCAAATGAAGTTACTTCTGGTGGAGAAATGGTGGAGGAGGAGCATAAGATAGGCTTTATAACATTATAATCAATTGGATAAGATGTGTGAAAGCAATTCTATTATTGGAAATTGTTGAAATGAACTTGAACAATATTCTGAAAGCTTTGGAAATGACTGCAGTAAGAAAACTATTAAATATGGATAATTAACTTTGGGCTGGAAGACAGAAATTAGAAAAGGTTACAGGATAGCCAATAAGACTAGATTTTTAAGAGATGGTCTATGATGGTCTCTAATTGATTTTTTTCACCATTCAAGTCATATAAATAAAAATGGGAAGACAACCAGTTCATTGTAATGCATTTTACGATACCACAAAGTACCACATTAATTCAGAGCACTTTTTAAAAGGATACTGAAACTGGATTAAGGGTCAGTCAGATTGAGTTATAAGGATGTTTATGTTCTTAAGAAGGTGTGGAAGTAAACATACTCACAAATGTTGAGATCAATAGGTGGATGCGGGGAGGAGCCCATAACAGAATTATTATATATTGACTCTGGGTGAATGCAAACTGAACATCATTCAGCCAGCCTATGGGCACAAGATCCAGGCAACCAGGGGTTACGGTTATGATGAGCATTAGCTTGAAATTGAGCACTAAGGGAAGCACTGCAGTGACCTTCAGCTGAACAGGAGGCAAGGCTGAAGGTCCCAGGAAATGGTTTCCTTCCTGTGTCAGCTGTTGAATGAGGATCATAGGGAGGTCATGGCCTACTGGACTGGACTGTTAATCCAGAGACCCAGATAATGTTCTGGGAACCTAGATTCGAATCCCACCTCAGCAGATGGTGGAATTTGAATTCAATAAACTATCTGGCATGAAGAATCTTGTGATGACTGTGAATCCACTGTTGATTGTCAGGAAAATCCCATCTGGTTCACTAATGTCCTTTTGGGAAGGAAACTGCCATCTTTACCTGGCCTGGCCTACATGTGACTCCAGACCCACAGCAATGTTATTGACTCTGAACTGCCTTCTAGGCAATAAATGCTGCCTAGCCAGCGATGCCCTCATCCCGTTAATGAGTAACCTGTGAGCAGAGCAACCCAAGGCTGTTTGTCTTGAAGGTTACTATGACCTGAAAAGTCCTTCCTCATGACTTGTCCCATTTGCTGCTCATGCAAGATTCCACCATTGTTAAGAACTATAAGTTGCAGAAATGTTGCTACTCTTGGGATCAAGTCTCTGTCAATAAAGATATGTGCACTCCATTCATGAACACGTGGCAAGATCTCGGCAGACAAAATCCATCCTGTTTGTTCACACTACCCAGAGAGCTCCCTCGATACCTACATTCGCAAGCGTTCACAAATAGCAAAGATTTTTAATGCATTAGTTCCAACCACATCAGCACCTATTGACACAATGAGACTATTACAAGTCGGAAGAAGTGAGAGACAGGGCTCCCCTAGGACATCCTCCAATGAAGCTTACCCTCTCTTACATTGCTTTGATGCGTTGTCCTCATGGGTACATCATTGTGTTATGAAATTAGGTAGAGTAATTGTGAAGTGGTTCCTTTAAGAGATTTATGCTTTGTCTGTACTTGGAAATTTTTTTAAAAATGTATGCCTGTGAGCAGCAGCTGCAGTTGCCAGTACAGAGAACCTCAAAAAGTGAAACAAGTTATCAAAAAATACCTTACAGGTGGCAGGCAAAACAACAGACATGTTTTGATAACAATCTGTGGAGCTGGAGGAACACAGCAGGCCAGACAGCATCAGAGGAGCAGGAAAGTTGACGTTTCAGGTCAGGACTCTTCTTCAGAAACAGGGAGGAAGGGCATCTGACCCGAGTTATCTCTAACTCCAGCATTGGCAGTTCTTGCTATTTCAGTCTTGTTTTGATGTTGTGACAACGAGTCTGAATTTGGCCAACTAATTTACACAAAGTACCTCGATACAGAAAGCCAATTGAATTTAAATCTGATGGCGTTAACAACCCAAAGCCAATCATATCGTAAGAATTTGATTGTCATAGAATCCCTACAGTGTAGAAACCGGCCCTTTGGACCAACAAGTCCACACGAACACCCTTAGATCATCCCGCCTAGACCCATCCCCCTATAACCCACCTAATGCATAGATCTTTGAATGCTATGGGCAATTTACCATGGCCAGTCCACCTAGACTGCACATCTTTGGACTGAGAGGAAACGCGCCCAATCACAGGGAGAATGGTCAAACTCCACGCAGGCTGTCACCTAAGGATGGAATCAAACCCGGGTCCCTGAAACTATGAGGCAGCAGTGCTAACCACTGAACTACTATGCCACCCCAAGTGTAGAATGTGAGCATCAATTCCACTCCCTCTCACATGCTAAGTGAGCACTCTTCCATTTGAGCTAATGTCATTAAGGATATATAAGATGAGGGCATTTGGAAAATCAAGGAGAACCAACTGCCACCTGCCAGTGTTAGCACCATTTAGCCCTCAGAGAAATCCCACCTAATTAATCAAAGGCACCACAGTATTTTTACATCAAAGTCCTCATTGAAGAAATTATAGAGATAAAAACATCCCTGACAGTAGAACTAACAGAAGAAAGGCATTTGAGAAGAGACAAGAGACGACAGAATATTCCAGAAGACAGTCTGTTTAAACCTGGAGTGATTAAATTATAATTTATTGCTTCTTATTAATTGGGTTTATGTTAGTGGGACTTGTTTTTATCGAAATAGCATTCCAGTAGAATCTAGACCAGTTAGGGAGCAGTTAATACTTTGGGGAGAATTACTGGTTTGTTAGTAATTTTGTTAATTGGTTCACTTGGGTTGAATAAATAAATAAATGTTACTTGTAAAGTGGAGATCAGGGATTTTCTTTCTTTTAACCACTCTCAATAGTTTGTGAGGGGAAAGAGCAGCTCCTCTGGGTGTTTCAGGGTTAACTACTAGAGGGGAACTCCTACTCCTGTCATAACAGATCAGGGCTTAGTTAATTAGATTAGTTTAATTATCAGAGGGGTTCGGCCATTCCCAATTGTAACAATTGGAGCGCAGCTCTGAGTTCATATTCGGTTGCCACTGTGGCAGCTTATTGGACCTGGGTCTTCGAGGTGCACACCACCCTGTCCACGGAGTCAGCTGAATGCTCATGCGCTCATTCACAACATCCAACACAAACTTGGTCAGGCTCCTCCAACTTTCGTTCCACTTTGAGCATGACCTTTAGCAGCTCCCTCGATAGACTCTAGATTTGGCAGAACCACCCTTTCTACACTGTGCCCATGGGACCTCACTTCTGAATGTCTCCCACTGACTTACCACTGATGCTGTAACCAGTCCACTTTTGCCAAATCATCTCTGAACGATGTAAAATTTGTCTTCTTGCAATTATTGCCCTCTGCAATCAGAAATTTGTTTACATATTTGTGCTTGAATGGCTGGTCAACTGCCCTTTATGGTGTCAGGAATTTGAGCCTTGAAGGGCACTGCTAGCGGAAAGATCTTCCTGTCAGTTTGGCCCCTTGACATTCTCCTTGTATGTGCATATATGAATGGATCCATGAAGCTGGACGTCAAAGAAAATTCTTCCCAGATCCTCAGTTTAATGCTTCATTTGAAAGGTTGCGGCCCCTCATCACAGCTATGAATGGTAGTCCGGCTCTTACATATATTTTCAATCAACTTGATTGGGCATATTATGCCACATCTTTAGGGTGGATGCGATTTGAACCCAGAACTTCTGGCTGTAGGCAGCGTGCCACAAATCCCTCAAATTAAAAATCCACATGCTACTGTGGTAGATTCCAATTGATGTCCAGTTTAAAAGATCAATGATATTGACACTACAAAACTGACTCCTCTAGCCCAGGGGTCTTGTATTTACGTTTCTGAACCAATGGCCTTTGGCAGAGTCCAGGAAAAGTGTAGGTGATAAATAGAACAAACTGGTTACTTTTTCCATTGGAGATGTTTTATAGAATGTTATAGAATCATTGTACAAATTCAAAGGTTTCAGTAAAATAGACAGCTTCCTCTATTACTGCGTGCTAACAACAGTTAACTTTGGAAGCACTGTGGTGACTATGTTCCTTTTTTTGAGCTTTCAGTTATTTCAAACAGGTTATTGGCTGCATAAATAGGCCACAAAAGAATTTTAGCAATCAAGTTAATCAGTGAACTACTGCACACCATTAAATCTCAAGGTTATTTGCCAAAGCGAGTTCTAATTTACCCTTCAACTGGCTCCTGCCCCCATTGTTCCCTCCTCTCACACTGCCATTGAAATAAAGCCATTGAATCTACAGCTGATAAAATTACCTTTCTTCGTTAAAGGCTTTTATGTACAGATTGCTGAAACCCCATCATAAATGTGTTAAATTTTTTCCATCACCTTACAGTCTTTGGGAACTTCAGTAATTAAAGTCCTGAGTTACACTGCCTGCTGAGGAAATGAAATGACAATCACATAATTTCCAGGTCCAAAGGGGTTGGTCATTTGCTTTTGGTTACACATTGATTACCACTTCAGGGGATATGCTGTTAGATTGCTTTTTAAAAAGAAGGTAAACATGATCATTATTCCGCATCTTGGGAGAAATGATTATATATTTTGAAAGCTGGGACGTAGACAGTGAACAGCAACAAGTGTACATTACATTGATGTAGTGATTAGAAGCATCAAATGAAAGAGATTGAGGTCTGGGGAGAATACAGCATGAAAAGACTGCTGCCTGTTGTGTTTTAATAATATTTTTCGCACCTGCATCCACTATTAGGCCAGTGACTATTGACTGGACCTTACCCGTTCAAATATAGCAATTTTTTTTAAAAAATGCACTCTCGTATTTCAGTGTTCACAAATGTAGCATAAATAAAGGATAATAAAGTGTAAAGCTGGATGAACACAGCAGGCCAAGCAGCATCTCAGGAGATCTTGGATTATCTTGGATTCTCCAGCATCTGCAGTTCCCGTTATCTCTCATAAATAAAGGATACCCAGTTGCTGGAATCTTTCAACATTGGCCTTTGCAAAACCTTCACCCTTACCTGTGCCCCCCAGCTAAATCAATCCTGGACCTACCTGCCCAAAATAATTTTGCTGGAGATGGGAAATTAGAAGGAATCAGGTATGCTACTGCCTCACCACCTCAAGAGATCAAGATTGTGGCCATTAGTGGACCGAGTGATTAACCCAAATTGAACCATGTAATGTGTAAGGGATAGGAAATCAAGGTTATATTGTGGTAATGAGTTGATTTGTTTTTTTTTGTTTTTCTGTGAAACGATTTGATTTATCTTGCACTGATTTACCAGACCAGAAATTCGTGTTGAGCTCAGCACATTGGTCATACTCTCACCTCTACAAGAGACAGTGATTGGCTCATGCCCTGTTCCAGAGATGAGCACAAAATCTCAGCTCATTCCAGAGCAGTTCTGAGTGAGGGCTGCAATCTCATCTTTTAAATGAAACATTAAACCCTGACCCTGACTGTCCTCGGAGGCTGGTGCAAAGAAAATTCCTTTAGCACCACTTTAATGAAGAACAGGAGGAAATTTCTTTTTTGGCATGCTGATAATTGCCGCTTGTCTAACACCTGAAATAAATTACCCAGTCAGCTATGTTTAGAACTTTGATGCATGTAACAGTAGATGTTGCATTTCTACTAATCATGTCGACAATCCAAAAATATTTCATTGACTGAAATTTGTATTAAAACTTGTGAGGTGGTAAAAAGTGTTTCATACAGGCAATGCTCTTTGTTTATTTATTTCTTTTAGTTCTGAGAAAGGGTCGCCAGACCCGAAACATTAACAAATTTTTCCTCACAGATGCTGCCAGGCCTGCTGAGCTTTTCCAGCAACTTCTGTTTCCGTTCCTCTTTCTTTCACCTCAGTCTTAATGTAATTTGCAAACAGGGTCTGAGATTCTCGCAGGTCGTCTCATACTTCTGCAGCTTGATCCTGAGGGAACTTGATTGGCTGGCTATTGAAAGGATATTTCCTCTTGGTGGGAATCTGGAACTAGGAATCAGAGTTTAAAAATAATGGAGCGTCCGTTTAAAACAGATAAGGAAAACATTTTTTTCTCACAAAAGGTTGCGAGGCTTTGAAATTTCCTTCCTCAAAAGCGATGAAGGCAGAATGTTTTAATATTTTTAGGGCAGAAGTAGATAGATAATTGATTACTAGGGGGATGAAAACACCTGCTGATCACCATATACCATCCTCCCTGGCCTGAAGAATCAGAACTCCTCCATGTAGAACAGCACTTGGAGGAAGCATTTAAGGTGGCAAGGGCATAAATTGTACTCAGGGTGGGCTCATGTACTCATTTCAATGACCACCACCAAGATAGTGTTGGCAGCACCACTATAGATCAAGGTGGTTAGATCTTAAATGTTACAGCTGCTGAGCTGGGTCTGCGCCAGGTGGTGAGGGAACCAGCAAGAGGGAATAGCATACTTGACCTCATCCTTACTAACTTGCACGTGCAGCTATCTGACAGTGTTGTTAAAAGTGACCGATACACAATCTCTGTGGAGAAAAAGTCATGCCTTCACACTGAGAATATCCTCTATCATGTTGTGTGGCACTATCACTTTGCTGAATGGGAACTGACTTCAAGCGGGTCTAGCAACTCAAGACTGAGAATCAATGAGGCACTGTGGGCCACCTGAACCAGCAGAATTGTACTCCAGCACAATCTACAACCTCATTGCCCAGCGTATACCCACTGAAACTATTACCATCAAACCAAGGGAACAACCCTGATTGAGTGGACAGTGGAGGAGGGCATGGCAGAGACAGCACCAGGCATACATGAAAATAAAGTGAAACTGCCAAACAGCATAAGCAGCAAGTGTTAGACAGAGCTAACCAACCCCAGAACCAATAGATCAGATCTATGCTCTGCCATCCTGCCACATCCAGTCAAGGATGGTGGTCGACAATTAAACAACTCACTGAAGGAGGAAGCTCCACAAATATCTGCATCCTCAATGACGGAAAACTCCAGTATATCAGTGCAAAAGATAAGGCTAAAGAATTTGCAGCGATCTTCAGCTAGAAGTGCCAAGTGGCTGATCCATCTCGGCCTCCTCCAGTGGTCCCTGCATCATATTCAGCTAGTTCAATTCACTTTATGTGATATTAAGAAACAGTTGGAGACACTGGATATTGCAAAGGCTACCGGGCCTGACAACATTCCAGCAATAGCGCTGAAGTCTAGTGCTCCAGAACTTGCCGCTCCCCTAGCCAAGCTGTTCACTGTACAGTCACTGGTATCTCCCACAGCAGCGAGTGAATAAAAAATAGTTGTCAGGAATATGCAGGAAAGTAGAGTTGAGTTTATGATCAGATCAAACATCGCCTTATTGTGTGGGAAAGCAAGCTCAAAGAGCTGAGTGGCCTACTCTTTTTCCTTGTTGGTTTGTTCATATGTTAATTTCCGATCCCTGTTACACAGAATGACATGGAAGCATTTTCAAATGCACCATTTAATGATTCTAGAGACCTCAGCATTCCATTTCAGAGAGATTTAGATAGGTTAAGTGATTAGGCAAGGGCCTGGCAAATGGAATATAATATTGGTAAATGTGACATCATCCAATTTGCAAGTAAAAATAGTAGATCAGATTATTGTTTTAAATGGTGAAAGATTGCAGCATGCTGTTGTGCAGAGTGATTTAGGAGTGCTTGTTCATGAATTGCTACATGTTGGTTTACTGGTACAACGGGTGACGAGGAAGGCAAACAGAATATTGACTTTCATTGCTAGAGAGATTGTTTTTAAGAGCAGGAAGGTTCTGTTGCAATTGTACAAAGTGCTGGTGAGGCCGTACCTGGAATATTGCACGCAGTTCTGGTATCCGTACTCCAGGAAGGATACACTGGCTTTGGAGGCAGTGCAGAGGAGGTTCACCAGGCTGATTCCGGAGATGAGGGGATTACCCTATGGGGAGAAGTTGAGCCGCCTGGGACTGTACCCACTAGAATTTAGAAAAATGCGAGGGGATCTTTTAGAAACATATAAAATTGTGAAAGGGATAGATAAGAAAGAAGCAGGCAAGTTGTTTCCACTGGTGGGACAGACTAGGACTAGGGGATATAGCCTCAAGATTAGGAAGTGTAGATATAGGACAGAGATGGACAGACTCTCTTTTCCCAGAGAGTGGTGAATCTATGGATTTCTTTGCCCAAGGAAGCAGTGGAGGCAGCTTCTTTAAATATACTTAAGACACTGTTGAATAGATTTTTGTATGGTCAGGGGATTAAGTGTAAAGGGGATAATGCAGATGGGAGGAGCTGCAACCACAGATAGATCAGCAATGATCTTATTGAATGGTGGAGCAGGCTCGAGGGGCTGAATGGTCTACTTCTGCTCCTATTTCTTATGAACTATTTGCTTCTGCTTGACATTAAAATGTATGCAGTTGGTTAACATAGTGCCAATATGCAGACTAATAGGAGTCAGCATCATAAGTCGGGTCACAAGACCATTTTCAGCATTTTTGCCTGTACAATAAGGAATGCCACCACCCCCCCCACCCCCACACTCTGTCCCATCCCCAGGCACCACCACTCCCCCACCCCCTCCCAACACAGGATAATGTTCATAGCAGAAAACGGAAGATAGCAAATAGCAGCCCAGTTTATATTGGGAAGGTTATTGGGAAAGATTTAGAGAGATGCATTTCCCCACTTTATACAATGGTGTAGAGTCAATGCCTCCCTGCACATTGTTTTTGAAATGTGAGATATTCTAATGATTTTATTCTGGAAGAACTTTCCATGAAAGGAAACTATTATGCTTCATGCTAGGATTGCTGTACTCTGTCACATGCTAGCCAATGAATTTAGTTAGGTTGGCAGCAGCATGATTTTTTTTATGGCTCAGTTATGCCTCTGTCCTTGAAATATTTTCGTTTTTCATAAATGTCCTGAGAGTTCATGCCATTAACATCCGTTTCCTCCAGGAACTTCAATGGGAGAGCAGCAGAACCCCACAGAATTTCAAAGGTTGATATGTTTGGGTGTATTTTATCAGCAGTGAATCATTCGTGATTGTGTAACTGGAAGTATGTGCCATTTTCATGCACTTTTGCCTTACTGTTTCCCGCGTGACTTAAATCAAAGTGTAAAGTCATAGTTGAGTGCTTGAGAAACACATAACCAGATGGCATCAACAACTTTTTAGGTCCACACCGTTGGATAGATGTCAGTGTGGCAGCTGTGCTGGAACAGCTTGGTTAGGAGTATGGGGAGTTCTAGAGAATACTTTAGCAAGAAGTTAAACAGGGAGGCTCCACATCTGGCCACAACTCCATTCCCATCAGCATAAAAACTATGAACAGCACTAAGATAACATGGATGGTTATATAAATTTCAATCATTGCTCAGGGTTTCACGTCACATTAGTTTCATTTTACTTGTTATTTGTTATTATCTTAGTCAGAGCTAAATGTACTGGCCCGTCTCATGGATTGGCAATGCATGACAATTACATAGGAATTAAGGACATTCCTTTATTGTGGAAGCTCAAAAAAAAGCTAAGTATTTGCATCCAACTTCAGCCAGAAGTGTCAAGTGGATGAAGCACCACATTCTCATCTTGAGGTCCACAGCTCACCGATCTTCAACCAATTTAATTCAGTCAGCATGATATCGAGAACCTTGGATCCTGACAATAGGTCTGAAGACTTATGCTCAAGAACTAGCTACACAGCTAGCCAAATTATTCCAGTGCATTTTCAACACTGCTACCTATTCAGCAATGAAAATTGTTCGACAATATTCTGTGCATGTAAGCAGAACAAATGCATCCAGCCAATTACTACACTCTCAGTCTTCTCTCAATCATCAACAGGGGGATGAAAAGTGTTGCCAACAATGCAATCAAGTACCACTTGCTCACTGATGTTCAGTCTGGGCTCTGTGTAGGCCACACCACTCCAGACCTCATTACAACTGTAGATCTAAGCTCTACCACATCCAGTTGTGAATGGTGGTGGACAATTAAACAACTCACTGGAGGTGGAGTTCCAAAAACATCCCCAATATCAGGGAGCCTAGAACATCAGTGAAAAAGATAAGGATGAAGTAATTGCAACATACTTCGGCCAGAAATTCTGAATGGATGATATACCTAGAAGTCCCAGCATCACAGATGCCAGCCTTTAGCCAATTTGATGCACTCTACATGATATCAAAAAATGATTGAAGGCACCGGATAATAAAAAGGCCTTGATTGTTGACCATATTCCAGCAATAGTACTGGAGACCTGTGCTCTAGAACTCCCCATACTCCTAACCACGCTGTTCCAGCACAGCTGCAACACTGACATCTATCCAACGGTGTGGAAATTCACCCAGCTATGCCCTGTATGCAAACAGCAGTACACATCCAACCCAGCCAGTTACAGCCCCATCAGTCCACTCTTGCTCATCAGTAAAGTGATAGAAGGGGTCATTAATAGTATTGCCAAACAGCACCTGCTTAGCAATAGCCTGCTCAATAATGTCTAATTTGAGTTCCTCCAGGGCCACTCAGCTCCTGACATTACTATAGCCTTGGTTCAAACATTGATAAAAGAGCTGAATTCCAGAGGTGAGATGAGAGTAACAGCCATGGATATCAGGGCAAGTTTTGACCAAGTGTGGTATCAAAGAGGCCGAGCAAAACTGAGTGCACAGGATGCAACCTCTTTGCTGGTTGGAGCCAGACAGGGCACATAGGAACACGGTTGTGGTTTCATAAAATCCCCACCGTGTGGAAGCAGGCCATTCAGCCCATCGTGTCTACACTCACCCTCTGAAGAACAAAGAACAAAGAAAATTACAGCACAGGAGCAGGACCTTCGGCCCTCCAAGCCTGTACCAATCCGGATCTTCTATCTAAACCTGTTGCCTATTTTCCAAGAGTATCTCACTAGGATGCACACACCTACCCTATACCTGTAAAGTTGTATTTCCCACAGCTAATCTACCTATCCTGAACATCCATGGATACTAAGGGCAATTTAACATGGCCAGGCCACCTAACCTGCACATCTTTAGGTGAAAACCTTTGCAGACACAGGAAGAAAGTGCAAATTCCATACAGACAGTCGCCTGAGGGTGAAATCAAACTCAGACAGCATGCCACCCTAGAGATCAGTCATCTCATCTTCAGGACATTTCTGCAGGACGTCTTTAGGATAGTGTCCTGGGCGCAACCATCTTCCAATACAGATACATGGAAATACAACCATCTACAAGTTTATCCCCAAGCCACGCCACCCTGGCATGGAACTATATCACTGTGTAGGTCAAAATCCGAACTCCCTTCCTACCAGCAATGTGGGTACCCCTATATCTCAAGGATTGCTATTGTTCAAGAAGGCAGCTCAATATCACCTGCTCCAGGGAAATTGGGAATCGGCAGAAATACGATCCTACCCAGCAAAGGCCACATCTCCTGAATGATTTGAAAATAACGCTGTGTTTTTTGTTTGTTTTCTTTTTCTTGAATGCTCATCTTTGTGTCCAACATTATGGATTGATGCGGGAAGGGCCTGACCATCGGGACGTGGAGGGGGTGGTAGAGGCATTCTATGATACAGGACTGAACTTGCAGGCTTAGCTGGCCTTCCCTTTTAGTTAGTATAAAAGAAGTTGTCTGAGGTCATTCTCAGAAACAACATTTGCTGAATTGTTTTGTTGAACTCAAATTTGTGTAAGGATTCAGCCAAATCGTTACCCTGAGATGGACACACGAACAGTACTAACACTGTCCTTTGGGCCCTCTCATTTTCTTAAATCGACCACAGTTCCCATCATGCCTCTACCACCCCCTCCACATCTCGATGGTCAGGCCCTTCCTGCATCAATCAAACTTTGTCTCCAGTCCTAACTCTGTCCTCTCCTGGATCCATCTTCTACTCCTCCAAGACCCACTCCACATATTCCAACCAGTCACCTTTGCCAGTCCTGAGTCTCTCTGAAATCTGACATTCTCCAATTGTCTTCCCTTGAACCTTTGAATTCAAGAGAAAAATGAAACTGGCCTCAGAGATAAAAAAGCCACTCAGTTTATGTGTTAGGAGTTAGGAGATTCTGATGCGTCCCTAATTTTACCTTGAAGGAAGAATGAAGTTTCGAGAAAGTTTGTTCCGATGGTACAAATTCATGGTATGCAATAATATGATAAATCCCCACCACAGGCCAGTATGAGCTTCACCACACCACAAACACACCGGTGACTTAATCTCAATGTCGCAGCCCAGGAAACTGAGATTTCACAACCAGCCGAATTTATCGTACTCTGCATAGCATGTTGCTGATCTTGCAGGCTCTATAAGTATATTGATGGATAGTGAAAATTATGCCGTATGGTATTAGTGTTAACCGGTTCATTGCAGATTAGTTTGTTTGCTTAATTAATAAAGACGTTAAGTGAATTATTTTACAGCCTTTTTTATTGTATTTGTGGAACTTTCACCTCAACTCTCACCATCCTGGCCAGTGGTGAGGTTAAAAGTACAATTGTTGATGTTTCTTCATTCTCAGCTCAGGCAGAAGTGGAGGGTTTGCAGAGTGAAATAAGACAATGAAGTAGAACTCAGTCTGGATGACTTCTTGCCATTTGTACATATCTCCAATGTGACAACGAAATAAGAAATAGAGGAAAGAAATTAGTTGGGTAGCAAAGGAATCTTGGTATACATCAAAGATGAACATGAAAATAGATAAGGTTTGATAAGTAAAATGGAATAATTTTTTGCTGTGTAAAAAGATATAGCAAAATATCAAGGAGATATTTTCTTGAATTTTACCCAACAGTGATACCCTCATACTGCCATCATTCTTTCAGCCACAGGCCTAAACTCAGGCTGTGAACCCGCCTGTACTTGGCCACATTGCAAGCTAACTATCTGCTCTGGGACAATCATTGAGTCATTAGTTGGCTTGAGACCAAACTTCCAGCATCATCCAGCTCAAAACAGGTGACCAGCAGCTGACTAATCCCAGCAACGCCACTAGGAACACTGGCCACTGCTGGGACAAGGTACAATCCTCAAAGAAGAGGCAGGCTGACTCTGATTTTTGCTTCCTAGGTTGGCTAAGCATAGGTGGGAGAGCTCCCAGCCTTGCAAACTTGTCCTTTAAAAATGACTGCACAAATTTCCCATTTTCTGTTCATGGGACTTGGCTGGACTTAAAGTTAAGACAGATGTGTTCTGGTCACCGCATTATAAGAAGGATGTGGAAGCTTTGGAAAGGGTGCAGAGGAGATTTACTAGGATGTTGCCTGGTCTGGAGGGAAGGTCTTACTAGGAAAGCCTGAGGGACTTGAGGCTGTTTTCATTAGAGAGAAGAAGGTTGAGAGGTGACTTAATTGAAACATATAAAATAATCAGAGGGTTAGATAGGGTGGATAGGGAGAGCCTTTTTCCTAGGACGGTGACAGCGAGCACGAGGGGGCATAGCTTTAAATTGGGGGGTGAAAGATATAGGACAGATGTCAGAGGTGGCTTCTTAACTCAGAGTAGTAAGGGAATGGAATGCTTTGCCTGCAATGGTAGTAGATTCGCCAACTTTAAGTATATTTAAGTCATCATTGGACAAGCGTATGGACGTACATGGAATAGTGTAGGTTAGATGGGCTTGAGATCGGTATGACAGGTCGGCACAACATCGAGGGCCGAAGGGCCTGTACTGTGCTGTAATGTTCTATGTTATCTAAGATTACAAAGAGATCTTGGTCAATTGAGCCAATGGGCCAAGGAACGGCAAATGGATTTTAATTTAGACAAATGCAAAGGTGTTGCATTTTGGTAAGACAAACAAGGGCAGGACTCATACAGTTGATGGTAAGGCCTGGGGAAGTGTAGTCGAACAGGGAGACCAAGGGGTTCAGGTACATAGTTCTTTGAAAGTTGCATCATAGTTAGGTAGAGTGGCAAGGAAGGTGTTCAGCATGCTCACCTTGATTGCTCAGACTATTTGAGTATACGATTGGGATAACACGTTGCGATTATACAGGACATTGGTGAGGCCACTTTTAGAGTATTGTATGTAATTCTGGTTGCCCTGCCAAAGGAAGGATATTATTAAATTGAAGATGGTTCAGAAAAGATTTACCAGGATGTTACCGTGGCTGGAAGGTTTGAGTTATGAGGAGAAGCTGTATAAGCTGGGACATTTTTCACAGGAACATAGGAGGTTGAGGGGTGGCCTTCTAGAGGTTTTTAAAATCATGTGAAATATAAATAAGGTGAATGGCATTTTCCCTAAGATTGGGAAGTTCAAAACAAGAGAGCATCATTTTAAAGAAGGATTTAATAGGGACCTGAAGGGCAATTTTTTCACAGGATGTTTCATGTGTAGAATGAACTGCCAGAGAAAGTAATGGAGGCAGGTACAGTTACAACATTTAAAAGATATTTGGACAGATTCATGAAAAAGGAATGTTTAGAGGGATATGGACCAAATAATTAAGTGTATTGGAAACTTCACGATATTCAGAAAGCATGCTTATTTATGAAAACACATTTACCAGGGTACCCTTTTGGAAATGTATAAGGACCCTTCTTCTGACACAGGAGACCTTCAGGAGAAGCATGCTAATCTTTAGTGGAGGGTAAGGTGCCCTTTGGGAGACTCTTCAGGATTTTGTTCCAATCAAGAAAGCTTGGATGGAATTGTTTCAGCTGCTTGGTGAGATAGTAAAGTAAAAACACAAATTTAAAATGATTATTAAAAGAAAAGTGAGGAAGATATGCTCATACAGGGAGTGGTCAGGATGGGTATCTCACCAGCACATTTATGCAAAACCAAAAATCTGTGACATGAAGTGGGAAGGCATTCAAAAAGGAAGAATATCAGTGGAAAGGAGGGATGAAACAGGGCAATGAGATCACATGAGTTCGTTTATGGGAAGAAATCATTGACTTGGATTTAATTAAGTACTCACTTTTGTGATTCTAATGTATCACAGGAATGCACATAATATGTTAACGTAATTCCATAACTTCCATAATTAGGTTTTAAAAATATGAATATTCACCAGTAATTAGCAACATTCCCCTAACCTACGTTATTTTGGAATAAAAACTGTAAGAACTGCGGATGCTGTAAATCAGAAACAAAAAAATAGAAATTGCTGGAAAAGTTCAGCAGGGCTGGCAGTCCCTGTGAAGAGAAATCAGAGTTAAGGTTTTGGGTCCAGTGACCCTTTCTCAGAAGTTCTGAGGAAGGATCACCAGACTCAAAGCGTTAACTGTACTTTTATATGTAGGTTGGCACTGTAATTGGCGACATATAAGCTTTTCATTATGCTAATTGAGTATGTGTGACGATAAAGGCTACTCTATTCTATTCTTCCATTCAAGGTGCAAAACCTGCTTCTGTTTCTTGACTGACATACTTTAATAATGATGTTTTAAACATACATATCTAATCGGGGCAGTATTTGGATCACTAAAAGCTTTTGTTGCTTTATTGGCACTTGAATCCCAGTATTACGAGCTCTGCAGTTTGCATTTATTGCTGTGTGGTACATCTGAACACTTACTCACCAAGTGATGCTCAGTGACAAGAGACACTGAAAAGTCAGAAAGGAGGACAAAATCCTTCTCTGTCCACCAAGGAATTGAATCTCATATGGATTGGCCTCAAAAGAGGGGAGAAACAATGCGTTATAGTGCAAACACAAGCTTTGGCGTGAGCAAAAGTTGAAATTCAGTCTCTGAGCATCAAATGCGGTATGTTGTAGCACCAATAATATGTGTTATTTAAGACTATTGTCATGTGTTGGATTATGTAAAGATATAAAATATGCAAAAGCTTCTTGATAACAGAGAAATTATATACAACTGAGAGATTATATATAGGAGTGATATTACATACAGTGGTAATGTTACATGACCTAAATGATGAACTTTGAACAATGACTAGACACAAGAGCAGGATCCATGCCATACCCTACAGTAAAATTCACAGGGAGCCATGTCATTTTCTTGGTTAGGTTCAGTTGAAACTGATAAGTTGCTGGCTGAAAACATTCCTTTTTGATGTTTTCCCTGATTGGAAGAATGTCAGGACCTCAGAAGGGAGATTTACCTCTTCCCAATGTTCATTTTGTGTGGCTTGATTCTCCACCCACATCCCCCACCATACCTCTAACTCATAAATTGTACCATTTTGCATTAATCACCTCATGACTGCACCATCCATAAGTTGTCCATATGCCAAGTTGTAAATCAAATAACTTTGCCTCTCTCTGACTGGCAACATCTTATTGATTTCTCATCTCCTGGCTTGTACTGTCCATGTTTAACAGATTTATTTATTCAAGTAAGATCATGTTTATTTCAAGTGGAATCTCGGCCTGGTTATATCAAGACCCCTGCTGAGATCATTGTAACAAGCGGAACCAAGTGTCTCGGAAACTAAGCATGTTATTTTGATCCTCTCAGTATCATGATTTAGGGTGTCAATGGAACAGGCTGCAAGAGATATGAAATAATCCTCCATGAGAGATCATTCTGATTGTCTGCTATAGCTTCTTCCAGAAGGGTTCCATTGAGGTTTGTAAGAGTATTTTGGAGCTGTAACTTTAAACATAGTGCAAATGAAGGGGGTCAGTGATATGTACTGCAGACTTCCTGACAGTAAGCCTGGGTGTTTTATTGGTAGACATCAAAGGAAGACGTAAATTGTTTTACTCAAGAGAAGGTGCAAAGTGCTTACACTTGGAGACAATAGCATCGGTCCCTAAATTTGCAATGAGTATACTCTGAATCTTCCAAAGTCTCAAACGTTTTGTATGTATCAGTTGTAGCAGTTGTGATGTAGAGTATCTGAGATGAAAATGAATTGAGGGTCACATTGGTACAGAGAAGAGGAGAGAAGAAGCCATTTTTGAGATCAGATTACATGCTTCCCTGCAAATCAATGAAAATCACAGACAGAGAGGAGATGTTCCATGTGATTAGCAAGCAGAAAAAGCTGCTTCGTTTTGCAAATTACGACAGCCGAATGCGAGAGGTACAGGGGGCTAGACTTCTCTTTTGGCTAAGTGTGAGTTACATCAAATTTTACAGAGGGATTCACACTCCAAGGTTTGACAGGATTTCTTGAATATGCTGTCAACTTCACTTTATTAACTATCCACCCCTATGGAGTCTCTCTTGACTAATTCTATCTCCATCTTGCCTTGTGCTATTCCCAGAACAACGCACCACTCAGCAGATAATCATGTGCCATCTTTAAAAGCCCATTGATGACCTGTGCTAGCACTGTGAGTTCAGAGTTGCCTTGTTCATTTCATGATATCTGCACCAACATAGGAGGCAGGGCTGAGTTGGAGATCCACTTTACAGGTAAGAGCTTATAGGCAGATACAGGATGCTATGTTTCTCCAGGGTCAGCAGTGGAGGTCATGACATCAGAGCATGCCAGCCTGGTCCAAGGCTGCTACCTGGGTCAATGGAATCTCAGCCATGTAGAGGAATGTACAGTGTTATAGAAAGGAGGTCAGCAACCTTCTCCACTCTTCTAATTTAAGTGCCACCAACTTCTCTTGGATACCTCACACTTACACTGTCTCTGCTATATCCCCTACCAAGGCTCATGCTCTAACTTCTCATTATTGCCTGCAACATCTTCCAAACTCGCTCTCACCTAACCCAACTCCGACACCAACAACCCTGCATTCCCTCTGCACCGCCTACTCACTTGCCTTGGATACTTTCCCACCCAGAATTAAAATACTTTATTCACACTTTCATCTCTTTTAGTACCCATCATTCTCACATTTCAAGAGGGTTATAGCTCACAAAAGGACGGAAAGAGTCAAGGTGGTTGGTGGGCTGCCCGACATTTGGCTCCTCACCCCTTATGTGGAGGACTTCCTGAGACTAGCCTCCCTGAGCAGCTGACTGACTATGTACAAGCCTGTAGACTGGTATTGGAAGTTGGTATTGACTAATTATATTCAGACCCCCTCACCAAGGGCTTTCTCTGTGGACTTGACTGAGGCCTGTTCACAACTGTGACAGGGTTCCTGGCTTTGTGTCTGTACTAAAACGAAGTGTGGTCCAGTACATGAACTGGATATGTGTTCCTGAGAATAAAGTGTCCATGTAGGAGCAGTCCACAATGACAATATCAACTATAATGATAGTTGCCTGTGTAGGTGCAGGTGCTGCACTGAAGTGCAGAAACATCACTCCAGTGGTTGAAGTCATACCTGACACATAGGAGGATGGTTATGGTTCTGAGAGGTCAATCATGTCAGCTCCAGGACATCTCTACAGGTGCTCCTCAGGGTAGTATCCTAGGCCCAACCATCTTCGGCAGCTTCATCAATGACCTTCCCTCCATCGTAAAGTCAGAGATGGGGATGTTCACCAATGATTGCACAATGTTCAGCACTATTCGTGACTCCTCAGATACTGAAGCAGTCCATGCTCACATGCAACAAGATCTGGGCAATATCCAGGCTTGGGCTGACAAGTGGCAAGTGCCACACAAATGCCAGGCTATGACCATCACCAGTAAGAGACAATCTAACCACCACCTTTGACATTCAATAGTGTTACCATCACTGAATCCTCCACTATCAACACCCTGGAGGTTACCATTGACAAGAAACTCAACTGGACTCACCACATTAACAGAGTGGATATAAGAGCAGGCCAAAAGCTGGGGATACTGCGGTGAGTAACTCACCTCCTGAGTCCTCTAAGCCTCTCCGCCATCTACAAGGCACAAGTCAGGAGTGTGATGGAATACTCCCCACTTGCCTGGATGAATGCAGCCCCAACATCACTTGAGAAGCTTGAAACCATCCAGGACAAAGCAGCCCACTTGTTTGGCACTACTTCCACAAGCATTCACTCCCTCCACCACCGACACTCAGTAACAGCGGTGTGTACTATCTACAAGAAACACTGCAGAAATTCACCAAAGATTCTCAGACAGCACCTTCCAAACCCACGACCACTTCCATCTAGAAGGACAAGGGCAGCAGATATATGGGAATACCACCACCTCCAAGTTCCCCTCCAAGTCACTCACCTGGAAATATATCACCGCTGTTTCACTGTTGCTGGGTCAAAATCCTGGAATTCCCTCCCTAACAGCAGGAGGAGGGCTGCAGCAGTTCAAGAAGGCAGCTCACCACCCCTTTCTCAAGGACAACTAGGGATGGGCAGGAAATGCTGGCCAGCTAGCGATGCCCACATCCCAGAAAATGAATCAAGAAAAGTAAAGTAGATTAATGATATGCTATTAAGGTTTTAGAGGCTGGTACATGTTGGATAGCAATATCTGTAGTCATCTATGGGCTGGTGCCTATGGAGCGTTCCCTGAGTTGTTGGTGCCAAGCATCCAACATGGAGACCCTTTACAACAGCAATAGCTTGAAGTCACCATGTACCTGCTCTGATTTCCAAATTGATTATTCTTGACATCTAGCTTGGTCAGCAGATTTAGTAAAGGTTAAAGATGAATATTAATGAATGGGCCACCAACAAGCTGCATAAAAATACAATAACCACCCCTCTACCCCCTTAATAAGCAACCTACTGCTGCCCAGTGAGAAACTCTCATCACTCAGCACATGGTCTCTTATCAAAGGAATGCACCCCACAATCTCTGAGGATTCTGCGAGATTTGTTCTGTCATGCTGGAGGAAGTTAATTATTGGAATAGGTTTTATTACTGGTGATGGATTGAAGGACCTCCCTTAAGACTGAAGAAAATGTCTGGAGACCGTTTCCTGAAGTTAATGCGCATGGAGACAGGAATTCAGAAATCCATTGAAAATTGAGAGTAACTGTGGTTTGTTGTAAGGACTATAATTCCATGGAGAGAGTAACAAGTATAATATGTATAAAAGAGAAATGTTCCTCTCTGGTTGTCTAGAAAAATAAAATTATGATAAATCAATAGTACTTTTAGTCATTTTCTACAGTTTAAAAACATTAAATTTTGGTCTGTCATTTTCTCGGCTTTTAACTGGATGTTTGAATTACTTTTTAAAGGTATTGATCACCATAGAGATCATGACGCCATAGAAACACCGGTAAAATAGATTTTGGGTTTTGGCTAAAGTTACTGTAGAGAATCCAAGAAACTGCCTTATAAATTAATGATCTTCCTGATTAAGTCCTGGATTTGGGCTAGAGTGTTTCATCTTCAGAATCAGAGAGAAGAATAAGACTGAATAAATCATGGTGGATAAACAAAAATAGATTGGGAGTTAAAAGAAATGTATTGAAGAAATCCAACTGAACAGGCAGCATCTTCAGAGTCAGCAATGAAGTTAGGAGCGTAAGAACGTAAGAAATAGGAGCAGGAGTAGGCCATTTGGCACCTTGAACTTGCTCCACCATTCAGTGAGATGATGGCTGATCTTTTCAAGGACTCAGCTCCACTTAGCCACCTGCAGACCAATGTGACTTCTTCCAAGCTCCAGCATTCATAGTACTTTTCTTTCATGAGAAACTAGAAGTGTCACCTAATGCTGTCAGATCAGAGAGAAGGAACACATTAGAAATAAACTACATTTGACAAAACGTATATAATTCCAGATTTATTGTTGGAATAACATTGACTTAAAGTCCAGAATTAACTGGAAAATCATTTGTTTGCAAGTGTATTTTTGTTTTCAAATGCAGAGAACACATCTTTTCATAAGAAAGGATCTTTTATTTTCAGGTAAGTTAATTTTAGTCAGTAGTGAGCAAATGCCAACCTTACATGTAATTATAATGTAGTTAAAAAACCAAACTGATAAAATGTTATTAACTTTATATAACGCAACAATAAGCATAGAACATCTAATGATGTTGTGTTGCCACCTCTCCTGTCAACTTGAAAAGGTTAGCAATGTCATTGGAGACATATCGCCTCCTCAGGGCAAGAAGTGAAAACACACACGCACACAAGTGGGAGGCCCTCTAGTTCAGCCCTTCATTGAAACTCTAAGGTAAACAGAATAACAAGAGCAGAGGATGAGGCAAATACATGATGTGTTTCCCTCATAGTCACAATTTCTAGACTGTTGTACTTGAGTGTAATTCCAGTAAGAAGTATGCATCAAATTTTTTGAGTGTGAATTACAAATGACTTCACCATTTGTCACCTCTTCAGTTGCCAAGCGCTAAGCTAAGGAATTCACAATTAAATTCCTACTCTTTAAGCAAGCTTTAAGCAATCCATCCTAATTTCTCCTCATGTGGCTTGTGTCCTGGACCAGACCAGACCAGATCCCCTCAAATTATATTAATAAAGTAGCCTAGACCTTAACTTTTACTTATTTAAAGGTAAATGTGAGGTGCTATATTCTAGATGTAATTGGATTGGTCAAGCTACTTGACGTTAAGCAAAACCTAATTTATTCAAACACAATAGTTAAAATACATCAAAAGAAACAGTGTGGAGCTGGAGAAGCATAACAGGCTAGGCAGCATCAGAGGAGCAGGAAAGCTGATATTTTAGGACAGGAATTCTTTAGAAATGGGGGAGGGGGAAGGGAGTTCTGAAATAAATGGGGGGTCATGCTGGGGTAGGTGGGATGGTGATAGGTGAGTGCAGGTCGGCAGTGGTGGGGATTCGTCAGTGAGGTGGGATGAGCGAATAGGTGAGCGAGAAGGCGCACAGATCAAGGAGGCAGGGATGAGAGGGAGGATTGGTCATGGAATGAGGCCAAGGGTGGGGAGATTTTGAAACTAGTAAAGTCCACATTGAGACCATTGGGCTTGAGGCTCTCAAGGTGGAATATAAGGCGCTGGTCTTCCAGTTTCTGTGTGGCATCGTTCTGACACTAGCGGAGGCCCAGGATGGACATGTCGTCCAGGTAATGGGAGAGGGAGTTGAAGTGGTTCACGACTGGAAGGTCTTGTCGTTTGTTGTGAACCAAGCATAGGTGCCCTATAAAGCGGTCTCCAAGCCTCTGCTTCGTCTCACAAATGTCGAAGAGGCCACATCGGGAACAGTGTATACAACAGGCCACATTTGTAGGTGAGCATCTGTCTGATGTGGAAGGTTTTTTGGGGCCTGGGATGGAGGTGAGGGGGGAGATGTAGGGGCAGGTATAGCACCTCCTGCAGTTGGAGGGAAAGATGCTGGGAGTAGTGGGGCTAGTAGGGAGTGTGGACTGGAGAGAACAGTCCCCCCGGAAGGCAGATAAGGATGGGGAAGGAAATATAACCTTCGTTGTGGGGTCAAATTGTAGATGGTGGAAGAGACAGAGAATGATGCATTGAATCTGGAGGTGAGTGAGATGTTATGTGAGGACAAGGGGGATTCTGTCTTTGTTTTTATTGCTGACATGGGGTGTGAGGGCAGAGGTGCGGGAAATGCAAGAAATGCGGTCGAGGGTATTTTCGACCACTGTGGGGAGGAAATTGCGGTTCTGGAAAAATGAGGACAGCTGGGATGTTCAGGAGTGGAGTGCCTCATCTTAGAAGCAGACACAGCAGAAGTGGAGGAATTGGGAGTAGGGGATCGCATTCTTGCATGAAGGTGGGTGAGAGGAAGTGTAGTCTATATGTGGGAGTTGGTGGGATTGAAATAGATAGCAGTTTTGAGGTGGTCAACAGAGATGGAGATAGAGAGGTCCGGGAAGGAGAGAGAGGGATCAGAGATGGTCCAGGTGAACAGGAGGTTGGGATGAAAGGAATTGGCAAACTTGATGAACTGTCCAAGCTCCTCATGGGAGCACGAGGCGGCACCGATACATTCATCTGTGTAACGGAGGAAGAGGTGGGGGATAGAGCCAGTAGAGCTTTGGAAGAGAGATTGTTCCACATATACTACAAAGAAGCAGGCATAGCTTGGGCCCATGCGGGTTCCCATGGCCACCCCCTTCGTCTGTAGGAAGTGGGTGGAGTTGAAGGAGAAGTGTTCAGGGTAAGGACGAGTTCAGTTAAGCAAGAGGAACTTGGAATAACATAACTCTATTCAAAAACTTAATTCAACAGTAGATAATTCTGTGACTAAACAGTAACTGTTCCAACATAGTAACATCCCATAAACATACCCTTGGCACAAGTTAA
The DNA here is from genome assembly GCF_030684315.1 of Stegostoma tigrinum. Classification (NCBI taxonomy): domain Eukaryota; kingdom Metazoa; phylum Chordata; class Chondrichthyes; order Orectolobiformes; family Stegostomatidae; genus Stegostoma; species Stegostoma tigrinum. Next base: position 17,935,808 of record NC_081365.1, on the reverse strand, counting down.
ATTCAGAAAACAGAATTGTTTCACATGCAATGCCCATAGCCCAGGAGGAAAAACATCCAGCAAAAACTCAGAGAGTGTAGCAGCTGGAAGAGATTCACTGCCTTCCAATTCTGCTGTGACCCCATCAACAACTGCTGAAAGCTAAACCTAAAATCCTGTTTGTATGGATGGGAGCTTGACCACACCCATTCAGGCTGCTACTATTGTTCCAGTTTTGAAAAAAAACATAGCTTCACATGTTATTTATCTTTTCAAAGACTGCTCAGTACCTATGGGGCGGTGTGGTGGCTCAGTGGTTAGCACTGCTGCCTCCGAGCACCAGGGACTTGGGTTCAGTTCCAGCCTTGGGTGACTATCTGTGTGGAGTTTGCACATTCTCCCCCTATCTGCATGGGGTTTCCTCCGGGTTTTCTGGCTTCTTCCCACAGCCCAAGGATGCATAGGCTAGCTGGATCAGCCATGGGAAATGTTGGATTACAGGAATAGATAGGGAAGTGAGTCTGGGTAGATGAATCAGAGAATTGGTGTGGACTAGTTGGGCCAAATGGCCAGTTTCCACACTGTAGGGATTCTAGGAGCACCTGTTCCCCAATCTCTCTCTAAAAGTAAACCGGACAAAACACACCTCTTAAAGTCAAAGTGTTATCACAATTGACATCGGAATTGGTCCCACTATGATCCTGTGAGGCTCACGAAGATATCTGAAGAAGAGGTAGGCAAAGTAACACTGAGATGAGGAGGAATTTCTTCACTCAGAGGATGGTGACTTTGGAATCCAACTCAAAAGGCTGTAATCCCTCAAACAAGACAAAAATCAATACATTAATGACAGCAGGAAAGTGATGGTGAGGTAGGTAATCAGTCATGATATAATCAGACAATGGAGCAGGATTATAAAATGTGAGGCTGGATGAACACAGCAGGCCAAGCAGCATCTCAGGAGCACAAAAGCTGACGTTTCGGGCCTAGACCCTTCATCAGAGAGGGGGATGGGGGGAGGGAACTGGAATAAATAGGGAGAGAGGGGGAGGCGGACCGAAGATGGAGAGCAAAGAAGATAGGTGGAGAGGGTGTAGGTGGGGAGGTAGGGAGGGGATAGGTCAGTCCAGGGAAGACGGACAGGTCAAGGAGGTGGGATGAGGTTAGTAGGTAGCTGGGGGTGCGGCTGGGGGTGGGAGGAAGGGATGGGTGAGAGGAAGAACCGGTTAGGGAGGCAGAGACAGGTTGGACTGGTTTTGGGATGCAGTGGGTGGGGGGGAAGAGCTGGGCTGGTTGTGTGGTGCAGTGGGGGGAGGGGATGAACTGGGCTGGTTTAGGGATGCAGTGGGGGAAGGGGAGATTTTGAAACTGGTGAAGTCCACATTGATACCATATGGCTGCAGGGTTCCCAGGCGGAATATGAGTTGCTGTTCCTGCAACCTTCGGGTGGCATCATTGTGGCAGTGCAGGAGGCCCATGATGGACATGTCATCAAGAGAATGGGAGGGGGAGTGGAAATGGTTGGCGACTGGGAGGTGCAGTTGTTTGTTGCGAACTGAGCGGAGGTGTTCTGCAAAGCGGTCCCCAAGCCTCCGCTTGGTTTCCCCAATGTAGAGAAAGCCGCACCGGGTACAGTGGATGCAGTATACCACATTGCCAATGGAGCAGGATTGATGGGATGAATGGCCTCCTCCTGTTCTTTTGTTTTTCAGCATGCTTCATAAATGCAGGCTGTTGTTGTTAGTATCATAATGGAATTATTGTACAATTTCAAAATTTGCCAATAACACAAAATTTGAAAGTTTTTGTAAGCTGAGAAGATAGTGATAGACAAAGAGAACATAGTGCGGCTGGGAAACGGATGAACAAACATCAGCTGAAATTTGATTCAATGAGTTGTGAAGTGATTAGCTTTGGCAGGAAGGACAAGAAGAGGCAGTCTGAACTAAAGAATACAATTCTAAGCTTGGTGCCTGTGCGTTCGGACCTGAGGAATATCAAAGGAGTAAGACTGGTCAAGAAAGCAGTTAATAAGACTTCATAAATAGTAACAAAAGCAATAAAGTTACAAAACAGCTTTAGAACGCACTCAATCTGTTTCAACTGGGGAGTTATGGGCAGCACCTCAGGAAGAAATTAAAGGCCCAAGACAAGATGCAGAAAAGATTTGTAAGAATGTTTTTAGAAATGAGGAATTTTGGAAATGACTGTAATTTGGAGGGGCTGCTACTGCTCTCCCTACAGAAGACTGAGAGGAGATTTGATAAAAGGATTCAAAATCATGAGGGGTCATGAAGAATAGGAAGGGAGAAATTGTTTCCATTGTCAAAGTGTCCAGAATGAGAATGGCAAACGAACCAAAGACAATATGAGGAATGGTTTTATTACACAGCTTGTGGTTAGGATTTGGAATGCACTGTCTGACATTGTCGGGAAGGCAGGTGTACATGTGGCCTTCAAAGGAAGGTTGGATACTAGCCTGAGGAGAAAATGTCTGCAGGGCCGTGGGGAAAGAAAAGTGAGTGGACAGGCTATGGTGCTCTAAGAGAGACACAACCAATCGAATAGCTTTCTCTGAGAACAAAGTGCGGAGCTGGATGAACACAGCAGGCCAAGCAGCATCTCAGGAGCATAAAGGCTGATGTTTCGGGCCTAGACCCTTCATTAGAGAGCCTCTCTGATGAAGGGTCTAGGTCTGAAACGTCAGCTTTTGTGCTCCTGAGATGCTGCTTGGCCTGCTGTGTTCATCCAGCTCCACACTTTGTTATCTTGGATTCTCCAGCATCTGCAGTTCCCATCATCTCAAATAGCTTCCTCTTCTGCTTTAACATTTCTGTGACAGAATAAACTTGTCACACTGTAAATCTAATCTTCTGGGGGTATTGGGACTACTACTTCTTGACAAATACAACCAGAGAAAATCAATTTGTTCGACCTTGCCACTTGACAAGTGGTGAGGGAACCAACAAGAAGGAAAAATTTACTTCATCTCATTCTCACCAGTTTACCTGCTGCAGATGACAGTATTGGTAGGATTGACTCCCACACAGTTCTTGTGGGTACAAAGTACAATCTTTACATTGCGGCCAAACTATTTCATTGTGTATGACTTTACCACTATATTGAATGGGATAGCTTTCAAACAGATCAGCCAATCCACAGCTATTCATGTATAAGCCTTCAGCAGCAGTAGAATTGTATTCAACCACAATTTGTAACCACATCTTGTGGCATCTCCCACAACGCTATCATTTTTTTCAAACTTGGTTAAGTGATGGTTGCAAGAGTGCATGCCAGGTGAAGCATCAGACCAGACATGTGTCAAACTGGTGAAAATACGACACAGGATGACTTATATGCTGAACAGTAATAGAAGCAGCATGCTATAGACATGACTGAACAATTCCAAGGGATCATATTTAAGTTCTGCAGTCCTGCCACAGACAGTTGTGAATGATGGTGGACAATTAAACAATTAGCTGAACACAAACTAATTATTCCACAAATATCACCATCCTCATCGATTGGTGATCCTAGCACCTTAGTGCAAAAGACTGTACTTTAGAATTCTATTAATTGCATATTAATGCTAAACTAACATATATCCGTCTTTAATCTTATTGTTACATTAGTAAGAGATTATTCTTTGAACGCTACTTGTCTTCCATCTTCTGTCTACTTAACTGACCCTTCCCACGCTGTGCTATTTATGCCCAGTGAGGAGCAACTCCATGGTATCTTTACAAATTTGTTCTACGGCCCCAAAGCATTTCCACCACACCACTCCCAAAGCTTCACCCTCTAATCATAAGCAGTGATTAACATTTCTACACATGTCCAAATATCTTAATTAAATTAATTGTATTACAATGCTGTTGCACATTATTTTCCTCATCTTTCCTAACCATCTCCAAGTTTTTGACTTGACTTATCTGTGACAAAAAGTCAGTAAAGAAATTCTATAACAAGGGTTTCAAAAGTCTATGGTAAAGCTGTGAGCTCTCTTTTCTTTGCTGGCTTCTGTTACATCAGAGATTCAGTTGACCTCACTATCAAACCATAAACCCTGAACGGACAGTTTTTGCTGGATGGTCTTCTGTTGATGTAACTCCAGGTTCTTAAACCCTTGCACAATGTTATAGTATTCAGAAATTATTGCACAATGTTCAGCACTATTTATGCCTCTTGAGTCACAGAAGCAATCCATGTTCAAATGCAGCAAGACCTGAACAATATTCTGACTGGAGCAGAAAAATGGTAAGTGGCTCTTGTGCCACACAAGTACCAGGCAATAACCTCTCTAACTATCTTCCCTTGACATTTAATGATGTTACCGTCACTAAATCCTCCAATATCATCATTCTACAGAAGACCATCGACTTGGAACTGAATTGGACCATCCATAGAAACACTGTGACTACAGCAGCTGGTCACAGACTAGAAGAGTCAAGTAAAGATTCCACAAAGCTTCCGACTATCCTACAACGTACAAGTCAGGCGTGTGATGGAATACTCCCCACTTGTCTGAAAGGGTGCAGTTCCAACTACACGCAAAGAAGCTTGACACCATCCAGGACAAAGCAACCCCCTTAATATGCAGCCACCTATCACCTTCAATGTGAAGTTACTCCATCACCTGTGCAAATTGGCAGCTCTGTGTACCCATCGACAATATGCAGCACAACAACTCTCCAGCACATCTTCAAAATCATAAGGCCTACCACCTGCAAAGGCAATGCAAAAGATGCATGAGAATTCAAACTCCTGAAAGCTCCCATCCAAGCCCCCACACCCTGACTTGGAACTATAGTATCATTCCTTCAGTGTCACTGGACCCAGCTGTTGTAACTCCCCACTTAACATCACTTTGGGTATACCCAGGTTTGAGAAGGCTGCTCCCAGTCACCTTCTCAAGGGCAACTAGGTGTAGGCAGTAAATGCTGGCACATCTAGCAATACCCACATCATGTGAAACAATGAAAAAAAACTTTGGATAAAATAAAACACCTAAAAAATTAGAAGCTCTGAAAAAATTTTATGGAATAGATTTCACTGTACTATACCCGATATTCAATACTTCCTATGCTGTTCAATTTCATATCAGGTTAATTAGATTATTATTTCAAATGTCCATTCACACATTTCTTACACAGCGTTCTGTTATAATATCTTATGCTTTTATTCCAAAATTTGATATTGAAGGTCAGTGGTTAGCATTGCTGCCTCATAGCACCAGGGACCCAGGTTCAATTCCATCCTTGGGTGACTGTCTGCGTGGAGTTTGGAAATTTTCCCTGTGACTACGTGGGTCCCCTCTGGGTGTTCTGATTTCCTCCCACAGTCCAAAGATGTGCAGGTTAGGGTGGATTGTACATGGTAAATTGCCCATAGTGTCCAGGGATGCGTAAGTGGTGGATTAGCCAAGGGGAATGAAGGGTTAGGGAATGTATGGGGAGTGGGTCTGAGTGGGATGCTGTTCAAAGGACCAGTGTGGACTCAATGGGCTGAATGTCCTGCTTCCACACTGTTGGGATTCTATGATTCTATGTTTTTAGATAGGTATTTTGAATGAAAACCCAATTTCATCAGCTTGCTGTAACAGCCTAAATAAAGTTCTGATGATCAGGTGGGATATTAACAGTTTCTAAATTCACTTCAAACTTCAAGATTCTTCTAAGCCTTATCCATCCCCCTTTACTTGATGAGCTGCTTTGCTGGAGCACAACACTTCAAATGTAAAATTCTCATATTTGTATTTAAAGCCTTTCCACAATCTCACCCTTCCATACCAACAAAAACCTCCCCCAGCCCTATAACGCTTTGAGTTCTCTACATTCCAATTCTGGGGCTTCTTGATCAACTGCATTTCATTCATTCCTCCACCACACCTTCAGTTGTAAAAGTGTGAAGGTCTGGAATTTCCCCCCTACATCTCCTCACTCTGATAACTCTCTCTGATCATTTAAGGCACTGTGGCATAAGTTGGTTGTCTCACATCGTTATTTGAACACTTTCATTTAAAACTAGAGGGAAAATAGCATTTTTTTTAGTTTTAGCCTTTGGTTCTGTGATGGTGTTTCTTTTAACTTAAGTCAGAAAGTCGTTTCTATAAAGAATTACGTGTTGAGTGTAGAAAAAGAGAAGTTGGTTAAGCAGAAGAGCAGTTTTTTTTTTAATCTCACAGTAAGCTTCCAGTCTGTTAAACTTGCTAGAAATTTTCATGGCTGTCTGAATTCAAAAGTAGTTTGCAAGCATCAGAGCTACAACAAAGTTCTAAGCTATTTTAGCAGTCCAATAAGGAGGATTGAAAAGTGTTATTTGAGCAAGGAATTAAAGAGTTAAGATAGGAATAACACTTCACTAAGGATTGAGTGACTGTAAAGGATACTACTGGAGAAAGGGTTGAATCTTTCTTTTTGCTGTTTATGTTAAGGTCTTTCTAATTTATCATTGTTTTTGTCACTGGATTTGTAAGCCTGAACCCAACCTGGGGACATGTGTCAAAACCCACAGTGGTACATGATGATATTCAAATTTTAGAAAAATTTGGAATTAAAATCAAGCCTAATACAGACAATGTATCCACTGTTGATTGTTGTAAAGACATATCTGCTTCACTTGTGTCCTTTGTGGAAGGAAAGCTGCCACCTTTACCTTGTCTGACTAACATTTGACTCCAGGTCCATAACAAAATGATCGATTCTTAACCACTCTCTGGAAAATTATGGATTGGCATTAAATGCTGGCCTAGCTACCGAGGCCCTCATCTTGTAAATAATTTTTAAAAATACTGCAAAAACAAAACATGATTCATCAAATCAGGTTTTAGTCTGAGATCTGACTTGTCCAGTTTTATCATCATCTTGGATCATAACAATGCTCCTGAATGCTACTAACTTTTGTGAAACTCTGAGACCGATAGACAGATTCAGGAGGCGGTGCTGAGGAACGTCAGCCCTTAAGCTTGTCCAGCAAGTTTGAGATTCTTGCATCCTGTGTGGATGAGAGTGGGGGCTGTAGGGAGAATGAGCAAATTGACCATAGCACCGTGGTGCAGGGAGCCATTCAAGAGGGGGAAGAAAAGAGAAAAGTAGATGTAATCGGGGATGGTATAGTTAGGGGAATGGACAGTGTTCTCTGTGACCAGGATCAAGAGGACCAAAGGCTGTATTGCCTACCTGGGCTACAGTTGTCTTGGTCCACATAGGTACCAACCATACAGATAAAAAAAGGAAAAAGGTTCTGGGAGGAAATACGAGCAGCTGTGGGCTAAATTAAAAAGCAGAACCAAAAAGATAATAATCTATGATTACTACCGGAGCCGCAAGCAAATTGGCACAGGCTAAACAAAATTAAAAACGCAAATGTGTGGCTTGAAGATTGGTGTGGGAAAACAGGTTTGAATTCAAGGAACATTGGCACTATTACAGGGAGAAAGAGGAACTGTTCCAATGAGACAGTCTACCTGAATCATGCTGGAACCATCAGCGTGCTGAATTGTGTAACTAGGGCTATGAATAAGGCCTGAAACTAAATAGTAGGGGCACAGATTCAGTTGTATGGAAAATAGTTAAAAGTTAGCAGAGTTAATTAAAGTGTCCTGAACGAATAACAGGACAGAGAGTACGGAAAGGATCAGGAATCTAACTTCAGGCATGGCAAATCACGGGACAACTTTGAGAAGGTGGGCTGTCAATGCAGGACTGAGGGTGTTGTACTTAAATACATGCAGTATTCAAGATTGAGTAAGTGAGTTTGTAGTGCAGATTGAAATTGGCTGGTATGATGTTGTTGGTATCACAGAGATGTGGCTGCAAGGGGATCAGGGCTGGAAACGAAATATCCAAGGCTTGAAAAGACAGGCAGACAAGCAGAGGGAGGTTGTCTTCTTAGTAAGAAATGAAATTAAAACAATAATGAGACTGGATAATAGAGTTGTAAGATATAAAATCTGAGTGGGTGGAGTTCAGGAACTGCAAAGGAATAAAGACCCTAATGGGAGCTGTGTACTGGCCTCCTAACAATATTAAAATATGGAAAAGAAAATAAATCAGGAGAAATAAAAGCCATGTATGAAAGGGACTAATGCAATAATCCAGGGATTATGCAATATGCAGGTAGAGTAAGAAAGCCAGGTTGCTAGCAGACCTCAAGGAAATGACTTTATGGAAAATCCATGAGGTTTTTTTGGACCAGCTTATAGTTCAGTCCACTGGGGAATAGGCAGTTCTGGATTTAATGATGTGTAAATGAGACTTGATTAGGGACCTTAAGGTGAAGGAACCCCTAGGGAGCAGTGATCATAATACGATGGAGTTCATCCTGCAGTTTGAAAGGGAGAAGCTGGAAACAGATGTAATGGCATTACAATTGAGTAAAGGGAGCTAAAAAGACATGAGAGGGGACCCAGAGTTGATTGGAGCAGGAGATTAGTAGGGAAGATGGTAGAGCCATAATGGCAGGAGTTTCTGGGGGTAATTTGGGAGATGCAGTAGAAATTTATCCTAAGGAAAAAGAAACATATTAAGCAGAGTATGAGAGAACCATGTCTGACTATGGAAATCAAGTACATCATAAAAGCAAATGAAAAATCATACAATGCATGTGTGGGGATTAGTGGGAAGCCAGAGATTGGGAAACCTTTAAAAACAAGCACAAAATTACTAAAATAGCAACAAATTGGGGGTCGGATATGGAGGTGGGCTGGAGGGAGAAGATGAAATGTGAGGGTAAACTAGCAAGAGTATTTTTAGATGTCTCAAAGGTAATTTTGGCAGGAGAATTGAGGTTAAGAACCATGAGGTTATGCTGCAGCTCTATAAAACTCTGGTTGGAACACACTTGGAATATTGTGTTCAGTTCTGGTAACCTCATTATAGGAAAGATGTGGAAGCTTTAAAGAGGGTGCAGAGAAGATTTACCAGGATGCTGCCTGGACTAGAGGGCAGCTCTTATGAGCAAAGGTTGAGGGAGCTAGGGCTTTTTTTCCTTGGAATGAAGAAGGAAGAGAGGTGACTTGATAGAGGTATACAAAACGATGAGAGGCATAGATAGAGTGGATAGTCAGAGACTTTTACCCAGGGAGAAAATGACAATTGTGAGGGGACGTAATTTTAAGGTGATTGGAGGAAAGTATACAGGAGATATCAGAGATAGGTTCTTTGTGCAGAGAGTGGTGGGCTTGTGAAATGCACTGCCAGCAGTGATAGTGAGCAGTGGTAGTGGAGTCAGATATTTTAGAGACTTTAAAACAACTCTTGGATAGGCACATGGAGGATAGTAAAATGTAGGGTATGCAGGATAGATTGATCTTAGTAGAATAATAGGTCAGCACAACATTGTGGAACAAAGGGCCTGTACTGTGCTGTATACTGTTCTACGTTCTACGTTCTACATTCTCTGTTCTATGTTCTATGTTCTATGTAAGAGACAAAAGCAAAAATATACATTAGACCACTGGAACCTGAAGCTGAAGAAGTTGTAATGATGAATAAAGAAATGGCGGAGGAACTGAATGGGTACTGTGCATCAGTATCCACAGTGGAAGATGCCAGCAGCACTCTGTAACTTAAAGAGAGTCAGGGCAGAGGTGAGGGTGCTGGCCACTGCTACAGAGAGGTGCTGGGGAAGCTGAAAAGACTAAAAGTCAATAAATCACCTGGGCCAAATGGACCACACCCCAGGGTTCTAAATGAGATAGCTGAGGAGATTTAAGAGCCATTGCTGGTGATCTTTCAGGAATCACTTGAGCCTGGAAAATGCCTAATATAACACCCATGTTTAAGAAGAGACAGAAACTAGGAAATGATAGGCTGGTCAGCCCGCCCTCAGTCATTGGTAAGATTTTCGAGTCCATTATTAAGGACGAGATTGCACAACACTTGGAAGTGCATGGTAAAATAGGGCCTCATCAAAGGGATGTCATTCCTGTCAAATCTTGAGAAGGTTACAAGCAAGTTAGACAAAGGAGAGCCAGTGGATGTGATCTGTTTGGATTTCCAGAAGCCCTTTGACAAGGTGCAGTACAGGAGGCCACTAAATACGAAAAGAGCCCACAGTGTTAGGAACAGGGTGCTGACATGGATAGAGGATTGGCTGTCTGGCAGAAGGCAGAGAGTGGGGATAAAGGAGATTTTTCAGGATAGCAGCCAGTGACTAGTGGAGTTCTGCAGGAGTCAGTGTTAGGACCGCAATTATTCACATTACGCATTAACGATCTAACAAAGAAACTGAGGGCATTGTTGTTAAGTTTACAGATGACACAGAGGTAGGTGAATGGTTGGGTTTTCAGGAGGCAGGGAGGCTGCAGAAGGACTTGGACAGGCTAGGAGACAGGGCAAAGAAGTGGTAGATGGAACACAATATTGCAAGTGTGAGTTTATGCACTTTGATAGGGGGAATAGAGGTGTAGACTATTTTCTAAAGGGCGGGTGTGAAAGGTTTCAGAAGTTTTAAGCACAAAGAGACTTGGAAGTCTCAGTTCAGGATTCTTGTAAAGTTAATATGCAGGTTTACTTGGTAGTTAGAAAGGTAAATGCACTGTTTGCATTCATTTCAAGAGGGCGAAGTCTGAAGTCACACGACATTAGGTTATAGTCCAAAGAGTTTATTTGAAATCAAAGCTTTCGGGTGCTGCTCCTTTGTCAGTTGAAGTCCTGACAAAAGACCTATGCTCTGAAAGTTTGTAATTTCAAATAAACTTATTGGACGATAACCTGGTGTCATGCAACTCCTGACTTTGCTCACCCTAGTCCAACACCAGCATCTCCATTTCAAGAGGGCTAGAATACAAGAGCTTAGAGGCACTGCTGATGCTGTATAAGGCCCTGATCAGGCTATATTTGGAATATTGTGAGCAGATTTGAGCACAGTGTCTAATGGAGGATATGTTGGCTTTGGAGAAGGTCCAGAGTAGGACTCTGGGTCAATGGTATTTAGAAGGACTGGGGTGATCTGATTGAAAGTTGTTAGAATACTGAGAGGCCTGGATAGAGTAGACATGAAACAGATGCTTCCACTAGTAGGAGAGACTAGAACCTATTGGCACAGCCTCAGAGTGAAGGGACAACCCTTTAGAATTGAGATAAGAAGGAATTTCTTCAGAGGGTGGCGAATCTGTGGAACTCACTGTTACAGAGAGCTGTTGAAACCAAGTCATTGAGTGTTTTATGCGGTTCAATTAGGATTAATTCAAAGTTCAGAAGCACCTTGTAAAATTTCTCTAGATAATGTTTAAACACTTTTTCTGCAACACAAGAAGTCAAAGATGATCTTAACTTATTTCAGAAGCCTAAACCAATTAAATAGTGACTTAGGATTTTATTTTCTATCTCAGGTCAGGGCCACAAAGTTAGTTACAATCACAACACTGTGAAACTAACCTATAATACAATCAATAGCATTGTCAGATTTTGGGTCAGGTGAGGTGGTGGATTAGATTGGGAGTTAAACCATATGACATAGGAAGCCTTCTTCACTACCTGCTACATCTGAAAGCTTATTTTCAGTGACTAGTAAGCAACAACAGCAGGTTCTCATTGTACACCCCCCCCCCAATTCTTTCCCTATCCATCACCATTCAGATGTTGATCTACCTTCCTGCTTTTGCTACCAGAGTGGATAACCTCATATTTTTCCAGATTATGCTTCATCTGTCATGTCTTGTCCATTCAGACAACTTCTCCAAATCACACTGAAGCAATTCTGCATCATCCTCACTGTTCACTCTCCCATCTAGCATTGTGTCATTTCCAAAGTTGGAAATATTGTTTTTAGTCTGCTGGTCTAAATCATTTCTATATATTGTGAATAGTTGGGGTCTAAGTACTGATCCCTGCAGTACCCCACTCGTCACTGCCTGCCATTGGGAAAAAGTTACATTTATTCCTACTCTTTGTTTCTGATCTGCCACCCAGTTCTCTATCCCTTTCAGTACACCACCCCAATCCCGTATGCTTTACATTTAAGTACAAGTCTGTTATGTGGGACCTTATCAAAAGCCTTCTGGAAGTCCAGGCAAACAACATCCACCGGCTAACACTTATTCATAGAAGCCCTCCAGTATGGAAGCAGGCCATTTGGCCCAACAAGTACACACCACACCTCCGAACAGCATCCTACCCAGACTCATTTCCCTACCCCTGTATTTCCTATGTCTAACCCACTTAAACTAAACATCCCTGAACAAAATTGGACAATTTAGCATGGCCAATCCATCTAGCCTGCACACCTTTGGACTGTCGGAGGAAACCAGAGCACCTGAAGGAAACCCACGCAGACACAGGGAGAATGTGCAAACTCCACTCAGACAGTGGTTCAAGGTTGAAATCGAACCCGGGTCCCTGGCGCTGTGAGGCTGCAGTGCTAACCACTGAGCCACCGTGCCTCAGCTCTACTAGTTGCATTCTTAAAAAATTCCAATAGATTTGTCAAGCATGGTTTCCCTTTTGTAAACCCATGCTGATTCACTGTTTTGTCTATTTTAAAATGAAGCCACTGGCCACTGCCAATCACTGGAAGCAAATTGACTACAATGCTGCGAGCTTAAAGAGTAATTATGAGGGCAGGGCTTTAATGTCATCCTTGTGGAATCTCAAATCCTTTGATTAGTGAACAGACAGTGAACAATCACAAAAGAACAGTAGATGGTAAAGAACAAAAATTGCTTGTGAAACTCAGCAGATCTGGCAGCATGTGGGGGGGAGAAAGAAAAGTTAATCTTTTGAGCCTAATAACTCTTCTTCAAAGCTGACATCATCTGGGAAAAGGTGTTATTTATGCTGAAGATGAGATGGGGAGCAAAGGATAGACTAGGATAGAAGAGAAGCTGAATAAGTGATAACGAGAGCTGAGAGTCGGACACAATGAGTTGGCGATGGTGAACTGACAGTTGTGTTATAACAGGCTTATTCACCATTGCCTTCATGTCGCTGCCCATTTCTTTGAACAGGAATGCTCTTCCAGACCTGCAGACAACTTGACCCAACTCCAACACTCCCTCCACCTGGACCCTCCTTCTGGCCTTTTCCCTGCACTCAACTGGATCATTGAAAATTATCAACGTAGCATTGCTCGTATCAACTTTTCTTCCCTTGTATCCATTCCAGCCAATCTCCATGCCCTTGGATCCAACCCTGACTTTGGAATCAAGCCTGTTAACAAAGGTGGTACTGTTGTTGCTTAGTATACATTGCAGCAGCTGAGCATCAGTTCTGGGACATGTCCTCGCTTCTCCCCTGGACCATGGTTGATTGATTGATTGATTGATTTATTGTCATATGTACCGAAGTACAGTGAAAAGCTTAGTTTACAAGCAGTACAGGCAGACCAGAGTAAGCAAGGATGTACAGATCCAGAAGACTTAGACGGAGGCATGCAGGTTATGTTGCACAGGGCATGCACTAGGTGACATCAAGGTGAGCAAGATCAGCATTATTTGAGATTAGAAAGTCCTTTCATCAGTCTGATAACAGCCAGGAAGAAGTTGTCCCTGAACCTGCTGGTGTGTGGTTTCAGGCTTCTCTATCTTCTACTGGGCGGAAGAAGTTGTAGGAGATCATTGCCGGGGTGCAATGAGACCTTGATAATGTTGGCAGCCTTTCTGGGGGAGCGAGCTGTGTAAATGGAGCCCATGGATGGAAGGTTAGCTTCTGAGATGGTCTGGGCTGTGCACACCACCTTCTGTAGTTTCTTACAGTCCTGAGCACAGCAGTTGCCATATCAGGCTATTTTGCACCTGGACAGTATGCATTCAATGGTGCATCTATAGATGTTGGTAATGGACCTCATGGACATGCCAAATGTCCTCAGCCACCTGAGGAAAAAGAGGTGTTGTTGTGCCTTCTTGATCATTGCATCTACGTGCAAAGTCCAGGACTCCACCATTGAACATCAAGCCATTCTGTCCAAAACTGTCACTAACCTCATCTCATCTGGGGATCTCCCACTGACAGCCTCCCTGCTCATAGTCCCCAGTCCCATAGAAAACAAGGCTGTGTTGGACATGGAGAAGAGAACAGTGGGTTCAAGTCAATAGCTCCCTGAAAGTGGCCACACAAGTAGATAGTGTGGTAAAGAAGGTATCTGGCATGCTTGCCTTATTGGTCAGGGAACTGACTACAAGAGTCAGGCTGTCATTTTGCACCTTTATAAGACTTTGCTTAGGCCACACTTAGAGTATTGTGTTCAATTTTGGTCACCACATGACAGGAAGGATGTTGAGACTTTGCAGAGGATGCAGAAGAGGTTTACCAGGATGTTGCCTGGATTAGAAGTTATGATCTATAAGGAGAGGTTAGAAAAAAACTCAGGTTGTTTTTTCTTGAGTGAGGGAGGCTGAGGTGAGACTTGATAGAAATCTTTAAAGTTATGAGATGCATAGATAAGTCTGGCGGTCAGAATCTTTTTCCCACAGTTGAAATATTTACTACTAGGCGGCATTCATTTAAGGTAAAAGGGGGAAAGTTCATAGGAAATGTGAGGGGCAAGTTATTCCACGGAGAGTGGTAGGAGTTTGGAACGCACTGGCAGGGATGGTGGTGGAGGCAAGTACGGAAGGGAATGTAAGGGACTTTAGTTAAGCTCATGAATATACAAAGAATGGACGGATATGGACAAAAGGCAGGCGGGAGGGATTAGTTTAATTTGGCATCATGTACAGCACAACATCATGGGCTGAAGAGCCTGCTCCTGGACTGTACTATTCTATGCTCTATGAAACTTAAGAAAGATAGAGAACAGACATCATGCAGCCATTTTCTGAAGTTATGTAATTTAATGTTGAGACCTTGAGACTATAAACTGCCTGAGCAGATAATGAGATGTTGTTCCTCAAGCTGGTGTTACGTTTTGTTGCAATATAGCAACAGGCCCAGGGCAGAAATGTTAAAATGAGAACAAGGTGATTTTTTGCAATGAACTGAGAGGTCAGGGTCATTCCTGTGGACAGAGTGGAAGTGTGTTCCTCAAAGCAGTAAGTGAGTCTGCATATAGTCCGGCCATTGTAAAGTGATTGTATTGTGACCAGTGAATGTAGGAGACTAGATTGAAAGAAGTACAGGTAAAATGCTGCTTCACATGTCTGGGGCCTTGGACAGTGAGGAGGAAAGAGAGGAATGGGCAAAAGTTACACCTCCTGCCTTGAAAGGGTAGAACCAGCCCTCTTTCAGGTGACCTTGCATTGATTTAGGCTGGGCAAAATGATAACTTTTTTTTACATTAGATTCCCTAAAGTGCAGAAACAGGCCCTTCAGCCCAGCAAGTCCACACTGCCCCTTGGAGTATCCCACCCCCTTATAACCCATGCACCCCGAACACTATGGACAATTTAGCATGGCTGATCCACCTAGCCAGCACATCTTTGGACTGTGGGAGGAAACTGGAGCACCTGGAGGAAACCCATGCAGACACAGGGAGAATGTGCAAACTCCACACAGACTGTTGCCCAAGGCTGGAATTGAACCTGGGTCCCTCGTGCTGTGAGGCTGCAGTGCTAACCACTGAGCCACTGTGCTGCCCCACAGAGTGAATAATCTGACAATGGAACACGTGACATTTCCAGTCAAGGGAAGTCTTTGGTTGGAAGAAGAGGAGTATCAAGTGTCTGACAGAGGCAAAATAACTTCTTAGCAACTGATTTAAACAATGTGAACTCATGTTCTGAAGTTTTAAGATCTGTGATTAGCCTCCATACAGTCTGGTTTGTCAATATTTTACTGTCAGAATGTTTATTAACTTTACTGCACAAAGTCCACATTTTGCAACATTCACATTACATGACTATTCTGTTTATGTGTTTTTTTAAATAGCTTGGCAAAGTTTGTCATGAATTCTATTGACAATCACTCATTTCAAGTTTTCTGCCTCCTTTGTAACATTGTCAAGTCTCTTGTTTTTTACTGTTACATTCACGTCATTCCAAGCAGAAATATTGTTCTAAATATCACAACTTGAATTACCAACGTAGCATTACTTTTCACTGTGACATACACAACCATCTGATCAAGAGGTGGACATTCTGTTAGTGATTGTCTAATGACCAGAAGTACCACAGCATTCTACAATTTAATTCACATCAATGTCATGATTATACATGCAGACAAACATCGACCTTGGACAGTGCGCCGTTGGTAAATATTACTCATATAAGTTTGTGCACATTGCATATTTGCACTGTGATTAATGTAGCTCTCCTCGCCTGTGTATGCATGCAAAGTGTTACCATAGAATCACACAATGGTTGCAGCTCAGAAGAGAACCCTCAGGCCTTATTCCAATTCTTTGCCAGAGTAATTAAGCTAGTCCCACTCACCTACACTTCCCTTTATTCCTGCAATTTCTCTTCCCCTCAGATCCTCATCCAATTCCCTTTTGAAAGCTACCTCCAACACACTATTGGGCAACGCATTCCAGATCTTAACCACTAATTGCATAAAATAATTGTCCCATGTCGCTTTTGGTCCATTTGTCAATCCTGTTCGTTGTTTGTATACACCAGATGTTTAGTGGATTTAGCTGAGGTATTTCATAACTGAAGGCATTGTATTCTACACATGACAAACTTACTCAGCTTGCACATTATGCATTCAGCATTGCAGCTGACAGTAACTCTAACAACAGTATTTGTTTCTTTCTTTAATCATTTTCTGTCTTCACACATTCCAAGGTCACAGTGACGTCAACCAGTGCATTAAATTGTATAAAGCTCCAATGAAACAAACCTGAACTGCCCAAGCAAGGGAATTGATCCAACTGTACTTTGAGACAAACTATTGTAAAATATCTATGTTCACAAGCAACGCCTTCCAATTTCTTTAAGTTAGGGCTATATTTTATTGTTGGCCTGAGCATACTCAATGGAAGCATCAAGAATAATTAATTCATTTAATTCCTGCTGCTTGATTGTAGCAACAAACCCAAGTTGCTTCGGAGATTAGTCTAACCAGGAAGGAAAAGATTAAGAGGGCAATGAAAATCGTGGGGCAGAATCTTACATCTTTTTGGCTAAGTATGAGTTGCATTGATATTTCTGGAGTGATTCTGGCCAAAAGGCCAAACAGGTTATCTCACTACATCTTATCAAACTCATGTCATCTATGTCCAGTTCCAGCCCCATCTTATTATACACTGTTTCTAGAACAACTCGCTGTTCAGTGGGTATCTGCTGAAAGACCAGCAACCCTTACCTTTGTACTATCTATAAAAGCCAGTTGTGTACTGGAACAAGACCATAAAATATGGGAGCAGCCTATCAAGTCTTCTCCACCATTCAATCATAGCTGATGTTTCTTGAATTTTTTTCAAGTACCCCTTGATCCCCTTCCTACCCAAGCACCTATCATCTCTGTTTTAAATACACTCAATGTCTTGGCCTCCAGATACTTCTGTGGCAGTGAATTCCATAGAATCACCACCCTCTGGCTGAAGAAATTCCTTCTCATCTCAGTTCCGCTCCACATGCATAAACAGTAACAGCTGGGCCACACTCTTTCACCTTCTGCAATTCCTCCTTTGTTCTCATTCCAATGAGAAAACAGTCAACAAAGAATAGAAAGAGCAAACACAGGTGGTGGATCACCTGGTGATATCCAAACCCCTGAAACTGTATTGAAGGCTGTCCTTGGCTTCACAGCCAAGTCACCCTGACTGAAGGCCATCATGCTTGACTTTAACAAGACCTACTGACAGCCATGACAAGCTTCCTCACTTTGTGTTTGCACTAAGTGCCAAGGCAAGACAGTGATAACATGACCCTGGTATCTTGGCTGAGGGGGCAAAGCAATGGAAGGGAGGGATGCTGTCAGCATCCAGATAGGCTCAGAGTGCACCAGCACGAAGACAGTGAGCAAAGAGGCTGGAGACGCAGCCTGGACCAGACCTGAAGCTGGGTGCATGCCTTTGAGTACACAATACCCTTGCTGTAGTATTGCCATGATGAGTGCCATTTCACCTCAAGTTGCTTCACAGATGAGCTGATTAGGAAACAGTAGGTTATGAAGATTATCAAAAAAATGGGGACAGAAACTTATGTCTTTTTGGCAAGTTACACAGATTTTTACAGCAATTCTCACCAGGAGGCTGAATGAGTTTTGGTGCTGTGTCATACCAAACTCACCTCATTGACTAACTAGCCCACCCCTATGGTGAGTCTCATGTCCAATTCTACACCAATCTTATTAAATGCTGTTCTGAGAACATCTCATCAGCCCATGGATATCTGCTGAAAGACTGACATCTCTTGCGTTTGTGCATTCTTTAAAAGTCAGTATTGCACCAGGACAATTTTGCCCCATATTGCAGCATCAAAGTGCAGAAGTGGATCAGAGATATGTCACGAAGACTGTTAAGAAGCTGACACATGTCAAATGCTAATGCCCATGGTTATGGGGAGTGCGTGGTCCACATGGCCTGAGATGTTGGTGCCCAGCATCCAGCATGGAGATCCTTTCAAGCCAGTGACAAGCAGAAGTGTCCACATTCCCACTCCAACTTCCATGTCAGAAATTCTCAATATCATGCTTTCTTAACAAGTTCAGTAAAACAGGAAACTGAATACTAAATGTTTAATGTTTTAATGCAATAATAATGGTGGTTTGCAGCATTCATAAAGTATGATAAACAAGCTATAATGCCCCTTGATTAGCAACTCATTGCTACCTAATGAGAAACTCACTTCATTGTTAACAAAAGCATACAAGATGCAATGCAATGCCCCCAATGGCATGATTGGCACCATTGGTCTTCTCCTCATCAGATTCTACTATAAATCTCACTGTAGCCCATTTTGTTCGGGCCTGGATGATTTCACTCTTGGTCAAAGTGGAGAGGGAAATGGGTCAACAGAGAGCTTTACGAAAAGGAATTTGTGGGACCCAGGTGACCAAAGGCTTTGACACTAATGC
The DNA here is from genome assembly GCF_030684315.1 of Stegostoma tigrinum. NCBI lineage: Eukaryota > Metazoa > Chordata > Chondrichthyes > Orectolobiformes > Stegostomatidae > Stegostoma > Stegostoma tigrinum. Next base: position 17,916,930 of record NC_081365.1, on the reverse strand, counting down.
TGGCCGACAAAGGAGGATTCATTCTTAAGGCACAGAGTCATCCAGATAGAATATCTGCAAAGGTGGATGTAGGATCCACAAAGATTACAGAGAATCTTTGAGGTCTTTAATGGATTAAATGATGAGGATGAGGATTTTAATTTGGAGGTATTCAGGGAAGACAGCAAGAGTAAGGTTGAATATGTGCAACATGAATTTGGACCAGTTGGTATTTCTGGCAGAAAGAGGAAGAGAAACCACCAAACAGAGTATTGACTTGGTAACCTGAAGATGGGAACAGTGTTTATATTAATTCCCATGATTTAGGAGTGTAAATCGAGGATATGTTGATGGTAAATGGTCTTTGGAAAGAAGAAGGAAAGACATAGGTAAAGTTTAAACTGCAAATATTGAGTAACTTTGCCAGCAAAAGGTGTTCAAAACCTGTGGACGAGCCACCGGAGTCTGGATTTTACGGGGTGCTTTTTTTTAATATCACTTGTGGGATGTGGATGTTCCTAGCTAAGCCAGCATTTTATTGCCTATCCCGAGTTGACCTTGAGAAGATGGTGGTGAGCTGCCTTCTTGAAATGCTGCAGTCCACATGCTGTAGTTTGACCCACAGTGCTGTTAGGGAGGGAATTCCAGGAATTTGATTCAGTGACAGTGAAGGAACAGCAATACATTTCCAAGTCTGGATGGTGATTGGCTTGGAGGGTTCCTTGCAGGTGATACTGGTCCTGTGTAACTGCTGCCCTTGTCCTTCAAGATGCTCCTCACTTCCTAACTAAAAGATTCAATCTGAAGCCTATTTTTGAGAAAAGTGACTGCCCCTCATTTATTGGCTCAGGGGAAACTTATCCCGTTTTGAGGTGACATCCTGCCCTGGAGAGCTGCAGCCAATCCAAGTGTACTCTGTCAGCAGTGCCAGGTCAAGGTGTGGCCATGGCTGGTAGTACAGTACAGCCAGAATCCAAAGAGGAGGAGGCTGTAGGTAAATCTAGATGTTGGCAAAGCATGATTGGCAAAGCAGGGTAATCCGAGGGATTAGTTAACTCGGGTACACCATTGATCACCATATATGAAAAATAATGAATGGGCATTCATCCATTTCAGCCCTGAAAAGTGCCCAGTCTACCTCAAATTAGAGAAAGTGTTGCAAAAGTTTGAGCAAAAGCTATTTCATGCTGCTACTATGCAGTTGCAAATTGACAGAATGCTGCTGTCAAACCAAAAAGACGTTCAACCTCCCAAAATAAGTAAATACCAACCTTAGAACAGAGCATCCAATGTTAAGTGTGACTCCTTAATTTTATGATACATATTTTTCACTATCGCAATTATGCTAAGAATTACGCTGACAACCAATTTTAAATTGTCAATTTGGCTCACTCATGTGGCTTACTCGGTCCTGAGGAAGGGTCACCAGACCCGAAATGGTAACCTCGATTTTTGTTCATACATGCTGCTAGGCCTGGTGAGATTTTCCAGCAATTTCTGTTTTTGTGGCTCACTTATAGCTGCTAGAAGTTATGTATAATTACAGTCTGGGCCCTCATCATTGCAAACAGTATGAACATTACAAAGATTACACCTTCATCAACTAAAGAATACCTTGGAGGCAGCTTTTCCACGGTGCATTCCCCATGACAATGCCTCAAAGTATGAGAGTCAACTTATTCATTTGAATTTGAATAAAACCTTTGGGGTAGCTGTTCTCTCGTACATTCTCTTTGATAATGATTCTACACAATTATAGTCCACTTGCCAATCAATCAGCACCACCTTTTTATGTTCTATCAATTGTTATTCCCCCACAATGGTTTTCTTGCAACTTGGTCCTGATAAGTCTAAGTTAAAAAGTTTCACAGCATGTCTTGTTTTTTCAACAATATTCAAGGAAGAAAATATTGCCTGAGTAATAAAAGTGAAAAAAGGAGGTAATTGGCCAAAAAATGATAAAAAGTGGGTATCAGAAAGGCCACCTGTACATAAATTAAGCAATACTTCGGGACTAGATGGGATGCATTTGAGGATGCCGAGGGAAGAAAGGCAGGAAATTGAGGAGGCACTGGCCATAATCCTCAAAACCGCCTTAGCGATAGGCTGGTGCTGGATGACTGGAAAATTGCAAACGCTACATCCTTGTTCAAAGAGGGAGCGACTACGGACTGGAGTGGGAAGAAATGATAGGTCATTGGTGGGTAGGTGGTAATGTGGAGTTATCAGATTAGCCATGATCATCTAGAATGGCTGACAGATTCAAGGAGCCTAGGAACCTATTTTTCTTAATGATAATAAGTTTAAAATTAAGTCACAGGGACAGGCCTTAATTAAGAAAAGCCAACCTGAATCTATTAAAGGCAAATTGTGTTTTTTTTTGATGAGTTCATAGAGATGGTTAATGAGTGCATTGCAGTTTGATGTGATGCATATGGATTTCCAAAAGGCCCTTGATAAAATGTTACAAATGGACATGCCAGGAAAATGGTAAACCATGGAAAAGAAAGGAGAGCTGTAGTGTGGGTGCAAAGTTAGCTGAGTGAAAAAAATAGTGACGAACAGTTGCTGTACAGACTGGAGGAAGGTTCACAGTGAAATTCACTAGAACTCATTGTTAGGACCTCTGCTTTTCTTGCCCAGAATTTGGCACAATTCTTTAAAAAAAATTGCAGGTGACATGTAACTTGAAAGCATTGTGAACTGTGAGGGGAATACTGTGTGAGCTGATGGGTCGAGGAGTGGCGGATGGAGTTTAATCTAGAGAAACATGAAATGTTGCATTTTGATAAGACAATCAGGCAGGGTCTATACACGTAATGATAGGGTCTTGGGGACTGTTGCTGAACAAAGGGGCTTTAGAGTCCAACTTTATAGTTCCTTGAAGGTGGAGTCACAGATAGACAGGGTAGTGAAGAAGGCATTTGGCACACTTGCCTTTCTTAGTCAGTGCATTGTGAGTAGGAGATGGGATGTCATGTTACCCTGTGCAAGACATTGGTTAGATCACTTTTGGAATATTGCATTCAATTATGTTCTCCCTGCTATTAGAAAAGATATTTTTAAACTTGAAATGATGCAGAAGTGATTCCCAAGGATGTCGCTAGGATTGGAGAGTTTGTGCTATAAGAAGAAGCTGAATATGCTGGGATTATTTTCCCTGGAGGGTCAGAGTTTGAGGGGTGACCTTATAGAGGGTTATAAGATCATGAGGGGCCTGCATATGGTGAATAGCCAAGGATTTTTTTTTCCCCCGAGGTAAGAGAGATTCAGGTGAGAGGGGCAGAAAATAAAAGAGGCCTAAAGGGCAATTTTTTCATGCGGAGAGTGGTGCATATATGGAATGAGCTGCCAGAGGAAATGGTAGAGGCTGGTACAATTATAGCATTAAAAGGCATCTAGATGGGCACATGAATAGGAGTAGATATGGTTGAAATGCTGGCAAATTGGATAGATTAGTTTAGAATATCTGGTCGGCATAGGCTTATTGGACTAAAGGGTCAGATTCCATGCTGTTCATCTCTATGACTCTATGACACAGACAGGATGGTAGAGTAACTGGACGAGTGCCAGATGAAATTTAATACAGAGGAGTGTGAACTGATGTGCTGTAAAAATGTGTTTTTTGACTATTTTTGATTCTCTTAATTAAGGAAGAAATCTTGCCTCGAATTCGAGGAGATCTCCACGATCATTGTCAAAATAGTGTCATGTGATATTTCTCGTCTGCCAGAGAGGGCAGGCGGATGTTGATTTATTGGGCCATCTAAAAGACAGTTTGGATCTCTCTCTGTATCAGGTATCCTCTGTAGTAGATAAATAAGTTTAAAATCATCTCATCAAATTGCAAGTCTGCTCTCTCAGATCATTGCTACATCAACTGAACTAATCAAATTAAAGTATCAATCTGTCAGCTACAACCTACAGTACAGTAATGACTTCCAGATGCTCTGCAGACCTCACTAATCTTCATTACAATCAAGGCAGGGCTCATTTATCATCTCAAGACCAGATAATGCAAATATAAAGAGTTATTGTTGAATAGCAGTGGTAAGAGTGGAGGCCGAGAATGTGGAAGAGGCAGTTGTTAACTGTTTGAATCATTTCGGTTTACAGGAAGGTGGAAAGTGCTAAAAGTGCTAAACGTATCAATATGGTTTATGATTTTGCTATAATAAGTGACCCTTTTCTAATAGTGAAAATGTCAACCGTAAGAGCTTTGAAGGAGTTAGAATGTTTATCACATTTCCACATCTGACTTCTAGAACATAGAACATAGAACAATACAGCACAGAACAGGCCCTTTGGCCCATGATGTTGCGCCGACCTGTAAACTAATCTAATCCCATCCCCATCCATATGCTTATCCAAGGGCTGTTTAAATGCCCCTAATATGGCTGAGTTAACTACATTGGCAAGCAGGGCATTCCACGCCCTTACCACTCTCTGAATAAAGAACGTGCCTCTGACATCTGTCTTAAATCTATCACCCCTCAATTTGTAGCTATGCCCCCTCATTCAAGCTGGCGTCATCATCCTTGGAAAAAGACTCTCACTGTCCACCCTATCTAATCCTCTGATCATCTTGTATGTCTCCATTAAATCCCCTCTTAGTCTTCTTCTCTCCAGTGAGAACAGGCCCAAGTCCCTCAGCCTTTCCTCATAAGCCTTCACTTCAGACCAGGCAGCATCCTGGTACATCTCCTCTGCACCTTTCCAATGCTTCCATATCCTTCCTGTAATGGGGCGACCAGAACTGCACACAATATTCCAAGTGAGGCCGCACTAGCATTTTGTACAGTTGCAGCATGACATCACGGCTCCGGAACTCAATCCCTCTACCAATAAAACCTAACACACCGTATTGCCTTCTTAACAGCAATATCAACCTGGGTGGCAACTTTCAGGAATCTATGTACATGGACACCAAGATCCCTCTGCACATCCACACTACCAAGAATCTTTCCATTGACCCAGTATTCTGCCTTCCTATTATTCTTCCCAAAATGAATCACCTCACATTTATCCGCATTGAACTCCATTTGCCATCTTTCAGCCCAATTCTGCAGTTTATCCAAGTCTCCCTGCAACCTGCGACATTCTTCCACACTGTCCACCACTCCACCGACTTTAGTGTCATCTGCAAACTTACTAACCCATCCACCTGTGCCTGCGTCCATGTCATTTATAAAAATGACAAACAGCAGTGGTCCCAAAACAGATCCTTGAGGCACACCACTAGTAACCGGACTCCAGGCTGAATATTTTCTATCAACCACCACTCGTTGCCTTCTTACAGAAAGCCAGTTTCTAATCCAAACTGCTAAATCTCCCTCAATCCCATGCCTCCATATTTTCTCCAAAGATAGACGCATACATAGATGCATTTCCTGCATAGCCCCCAGGCAATACCAAAATAACAACTGATTGATTGATTTTATTCTCACAAGTACCTAAATACAGTGAAAAGCTTTGTTTATGAGTGGTACAGGCAGATCACATCAAGCAAATGACATACAGGTCAAAAAGTCTTAGGGACATACAGGTTACATTATTTGAGGCTAGAGTACCTTCAACAATCTGATTACCACAAGAACCTGTTCTTGAACCTGCTTGTGCGTGTGTTCAGGCTTCTGAATTTTCTGCCTGACAAAAGAGGTTATAGGAGGTCATTGCCAGAGTGCAGTGAATCTTTGATGATGTTGTCCGCCATTCCATGGCAGTGAGCCATGTTGAACCTCTTAATTCTGTTACTATTTTTCCTTACATTAAACTTGAACTCACATGGTGTTTACATGTCTAATTGGATTAGTTCCACACAATCTTGTGAATTTATGAAGAACAGGAAGAATTTATGCTCAGGGTGATAGTCTTGGTCATGCGACTGCTGGGCATTTTTTTGATCTCCTTGGTAAATGATGGTTGGAAATTGCTTTACATTTTACACTGCAATCATACACAATGGAGAATGGAATCTTCCAGAACGTCTAACAGAACTTGAGGACATTTTGCCTAAAAATAGTTCGTAACTCTGCAAGGATCAAAGTGAGGGGGAGCTGGCTGCTCACTTGCTGAAATGTTTGTGTTTCAGTGAGACTATGAGGAATTTGGATTCAACAGATCATTGATGTTATCACTGTTTAGCATGGGTTCTATTATAAGAAGAACTGTAACTCAAACTGTGGAAAACATGGTGGGCTTAATGAGCTGCCTCTCCACCTTCAACGCTAAAAGAAATTCTCTGAGGATAGGCACACTTGTTTGAGCTATCTGTACATTATGTGGGGGATTTACCAGACAGGCTTGCACTACTAATCCAGAGATGTGACTTCTAATCCTATTGGAGCAGCCTGAGAAATTAAGTCAGTTTTGTTTTCAAACAAAGAAATTAGAAGCTCATGGTAATAAAAACATTTAAAACCAGAAAATCATTTGAGGCTGTCAAATTGGTGTATATGATACAAACAACTGGTCCACAAATAGAATAGAATTACATAGGATTCAGAGCACAGAAACCGCTCATTCAGCCTAGTCCATCCATGTCAATGTTTATGCTTCAATTGAAATTCGTCTCATAAATTGTCACCATCTGATGGCACAGCCACCTTTCTCCCTCAAATGTTTACCTAGTTTTCCCTTAAATGCAACTATCTATTCCCTTCAACCACACTGCCTGGTAGCAAGTTCTACATGCACACTGGTCTTAAATGAAAACATTTATTCTGAGTTCTCTTTAGGGTTTTATGGTGACTATCAAATGTTAATGGCATCTAATTTTGCTTATCTCAAAACAAAATGTTATTTCTATGTTTGCTGTATTAAAGCTTTTCATTGTTGTAAGGTCATCGATTCAGTCATCCCTCAACCATTTTATTTCAGTGAGAGAAGATCCAGCTTGTTAATTAAAAACCGAAAGAACTGCGGATTCTGTAAATCAGGAACAAAAACAAAGTTGCTGGAGAAGCTCAGCAGGTCTGGCAGCATCTTTGAAGGAAAAAACAGAAGGTCAGTCACCCTTCTGAGGAATGGTCACTGGACCCGAAATGTTGTGGTGTAACCTAGATTTGTTACAGATTTACTTCTGGTTTTTCATTAACCATTCATAAATAAACCTAGCTCTAGGTTTGTATTTTAAATATTCAGAATATTTTTGCAGAATATTCAGCATCACACCCGACTCTTCAGATACTGAAGCAGTTCATGTCCATAAACAACGAGACCAGGACAATATCCAGGTTTGGGTGGAAAAAGTGGGTTTTTGACATCTGTGCTACAGAAGTACCAGACAATAACCATCTCTAGCAAAAGAAAATCTAACCGTAATCCCATGTCATCTAAATAGTGTAACTATCACAGAATCCATACTGTATTATGCCGGGGCTACCACTGGCCAGAAACTGAACTTGGATCTGTCATATCAATACAGGGCTTCAGGTGGAGCTGAGAGGCTAGTAATTCAATGGCAGGAAGCTAACTCCCCAAAGCCTGTACACCATAAAAAGGCACACATCAAGAGTGTGAAGGAATTCTCTTGCCTGGATGAGTGCAGCTCCAACAGCACTCATCTGATTGGCTCACCAGCCACTATATAAATATTCTGTGAAACAAAAACCCCATTTTCCCCCTCGCTTCAGTATTCATTGACCAACATTATCTCCCAGTCAAGCAGTGCCTCATTCTTGTTTTCAAATCTTCTCTGGCTTCGCCCCTTTCTATCTATGTAGTGCACGGCAACACCACACTCTGAGCTATCTGCTCTCCTCTAATTCTAGTCTTTTCAATGTTCCACATTATATTTGCTCCACCAGTAGGGGTTATGCCTTCAGCTGCTTAGGCTGCAGGCTCTGGAATAAATCCTTACATCTGTTTGGCTTTTCCTCACTTTTCTCCTCAAAATGTTCCCCCTATCTCTTAATATCTGTTACTTTTACCATTGAACCATAGAATCCCTACAGTGTGGAAACAGGCCATTTGGCCCAAAAGGTCCACACCGAGTCTCCGAAGGGTATCCCATCCACACTCACCCCCCTACCCAACTCTAACGGCCAATGAACTTAACCTGCACATCTTTGAACTGTGGGAGGAAACCGAAGGACCTAGGTGACCTAAAAGCCCCTATGTGGCTTATGGTCATCCTTTGTTTCATAAGGCTTCTGTGAAGCACCTTGGAACATGTCATATAATAAAAATGCTAAATGAATGTAGATTTTTGTTATTGTTTGCAGAATAATATCCATTTGCATTCTAGTTTTGCCTTGCTGATAGCTGCACTCCCTTATCTACGAATATTATGTTATCCCAAGTAAATTCAGCTATTCGATTCCCTTGTTTTCTCTTTTCTATCTTTTCTTAATATTTTGTAGACTGCAATGTTTAATTCCAAGCCCTGTTTGTTCTGTTGCTGTACGCAGGATCTTGAGCTTCCCCCAAAACGTGAGAAACAAAGCAGGTGTGGGAAGTTGATTACGCAAGAGGTCAAGAATCTGATTACTGACACAGGATGAAAGTTGTAATTAAATTTTTTTGGGGAATTTTAAAGGGAAGCCTGGTTGTCTCAGAATGGGTAATCCTGAGAATTGCAGACTGATAATCTGGCATCTGCGATGATAAGGTAACACTGTGCTCTCTATAAATCTCATTATTATTGATGCCTTTTCTGATCTACTGATTAAGTATTTTTATCAGCCTCTAACCTTACAAACCTTTACTCAATGAAGTCTGTACCTGGGTTTTCTGTTGGAATGCAGAGACCAAAAGTGCTGTGTAGTTTAATGTGCTGGAATTGCCATAAGGAGTAATAACACATTAATGATATGGATGCTAGAGAATTGCTAAGAACTTAACAATTAACCACACTCTAGATAATATTTAATTGCAGTTAATTTTCACTTAATGACTAGCTGCAACTGATAGCATTCATGAGTCATTTGAGAGTACATCAATAAAGAAAACTAAATGTCACCTTATTAAAAATAACTTGCACAAGCATTTCATTCATGTAAAGTAACAACAGGATCATGATGAAGGGTCTAAGCCCAAAACGTCAGCTTTTGTGCACCTAAGATGCTGCTTGGCCTGCTGTGTTCATCCAGCTTCACACTTTGTTGTAGGAGGATCAATCACTCACATTTGAAAGAAGTAAAAAGACAATAATAACATGTTGTATTGGATCATGCATAAATGTAGAAAGACAAATTCCACTCATTCCTAACCAGTCCGACTAGAACGCACATTCTCATTTACCTGTTAATCTGGTCAGTATCTCTTTATCTCAAAGAACAAAGAACAGAACAGCACAGGAACAAAGAGATAACAGGGTGTAGAGCTGGATGAACACAGCAGGCCAAGCAGCATCATAGGAGCAGGATGGCTGATGTTTCGGGCCTAGACCATTCTTCAGAAATGGTGGGGGGAAGGAGGTTCTGAAATAAATAAGGAGAGGGGGGCAGCCGGATAGAAGATGGATAGAGGGGACGATAGGTGGAGAGGAGACAGACCGGTCAAAGAAGCATGGATGGAGCCAGTAAAGGTGAGTGTAGGTGGGGAGGTAGGGAGGAGAAAGCCAGTCCAGAGAGGACAGACAGGTCAAGGGGGGGGATGAGGTTAGTAGGTAGGTGATGGGGGTGGGGCTTGTGGTGGGAGGAGGGGATACGTGGAAGGACAGGTTAGGGCAGAAGGGACGAACTGGGCTGGTTTAGGGATGCGGTGGGGGAAGGGGAGATTTTGAAGCTGGTGAAGTCCACATTGATACCATTGGGCTGCAGGGTTCCCAAGCGGAATATGAGTTGCTGTGCCTGCAACCTTCACTGTGGCACTGCAGGAGGCCCAGGATGGACATGTCATCTGAGGAATGGGAGGGGGAGTTGAAATGGTCCCCAATTGGAAGGTATAGTTGTTTAGTGGTTTGCCCCCATGACCTGCCCATCCTCACTGATCTGATCTATCTCCTCCCTACCTCTCACCTTTATTGGCTCCATCCCCACCTCTTTGTCTCCTCTCCACCTATTTCTCTATCCATCTTCTATCCGCATCCCCGTCTCTCCTCCCTATTTATTTCAGAACCTCCTTCCCCTCCCCCATTTCTGAAGAAGGGTCTAGGCCTGAAACATCAGCTTTCCTGATCCTATGATGCTGCTTGGTCTGCTGTGTTCATCAGGCTGTACACCTTGTTATCTCAGATCCTCCAGCATCTGCAGTTCCTACTATCTCTAGCACAGGAACAACCCCTACAGCCCTTGAAGCCTGTGCCAACATATTTTGCCCTTCATTATTAAAACTGTTTTCACTTACAGGATGCATATCCCTCTATTCTCTTCCTATTCATGTATTTGTCCAGCTGCTTCTTAAATGCTGCTACTGTGTCTGCATCCAATCCTCCTCTGGCATAGCATTCTAGGCACTCACCATCCTTTGTGTGAGAACTTAGCCTCGCACATCTCCTTTAAACTAATTCCCTTGCACCTTGAACCTGTGTCCCCTAGTAATTGACTCCTCCGCCCTGGAGAAAAGTCTCATACTTTCTGCTCTATCAATGCCATTCACTATTTTATAAACTTCTATTAGGTCAACCCTTAACCTTCTATGTTCCAGTGAAAATAAACCTGATCTGTCTAATCTTACTTCATAGCTAAAATCCCCCATACCAACTAATATCCTTTGGCTTGGGAAATCAAGCAGAGACTTGGAGACCGCTTTTTGGAACACCTACGCTCGGTCACGACAAATGTCTGCACCTCCCAGTCGTGAACCATTTCAACTCCCCCTCCCACTCCTTGGACGACAAGCCCATCCTGAGCCTTCTCCAGTGCCACAACGATGCCACCGAAGATTGCAGGAACAGCACCTCATATTTCACTTGGGAGCCCTGCAGCCCAATGGTATCAATGTGGACTTCACAAGCTTCAAAATCTCCCCTCCCCTGACCTCATCCCAAAACCAACCCAGCTTGTCCCTGCCTCCTTAACCCGTCTGTCCTTCCTCCCCCCATCTACTCCTCCCACCTCAAGCCACACCCCCACCTCCTACCTAGCAGCCTTATCGCACCTCCTTGACCAGCCCGTCCCTGGACTGATCTATCCCCTCCCTAACTCCCCACCTACACTTACCTTGACTGGCTCCATCTCTTTGTACTGTCTGTCTCCTCCCCACCTCTCTGCTCCTTTATCCATCTTCCATCTGCATTCCCCTCTCTCTCTATTTATTTCAGAAACACCTTCCCCTCCCCCATTTCTGAAGAAGGGCCCCGAAACGTCAGCTTTCCTGCTCCTCTGATGCTGCCAGGTGCGCTATATTCCTCCAGCTCCATACTGTGTTGTCTCTAACTCCAGCATCTGCAGTTCATGCTACCTCTAACTAGATCAGCTATGTTTTCCTCCAAATCATTTGCGTGGATCATGAGGTCCCAGCACTGATCCCTGTGGAACACCACTAGTCACAGCCCTCCATTCTGAAAAGCATCCTTCCACCACTACCCTCTGTGTCCTATGACTAACCCAGTTCTGTATCCATCTTGCCAACTCACTTCTGATACCATGTGACTTTACTTTTTGTACTAGACTGCCATGAGGGACCTCCTCAAAGGCTTCATTGAAGTCCATGTAGACGACATCACCCGCTTTTCCCTCATCAATCACCATTGTGTAGTAGTAGTAGTAAGTCCATTTGCTTCTAAATGCATCCAGATCTTGCCCCTGAGAATCTTTTTCAATCATTTCCCTACCACTAACATGAGACCAACAGGCCTATAGTTTCCAGGATTATCCCTTCTACCCTTCTTAAACATTGGGACAACACCCACCATGCTCTGGGATCTCACCTGTGGCCAAACCTTGCAGACATCTTTTCCAGTAAACTCATCTACTCTCACAGATGCTATTTTATTTCACATAAATAGTTAAAGAAGAGGAAAAGCTTGTCATTTTATCGATAGATCGATTCCACATGTAGCTTAGGAAGAAATCCTTTGGGGCCAAAGATGACTTTATTCCAGTCTGGAATTGTAGCTTCTGAAGTAACCAGTCCAATGCTGGATCCACATACACACTCCCAGGTGTGGGGTCAGGTGATGACTGAAGAGGTGGGTGTATTGGATGCTTGGGTTTAGCCAAGGATCCTTGGCTTGGCCTCCACCAGGCATGTCCTTTACCCTCACCTTCTTGTGATGAAACTTGGAGTTGAGACAGTTTTGGGAATTTTGTGTCTGACATGCAAATAGCTTGTCCATATAATAATCATCTTTGGAAGCACAATATGTTGTCAGCATGGTGACAGTCTGCTTCAACACGCTTCCCTGGTTAGTTTCTGTTGCCATTTCGGGATAAAATGTTTACCTTGATTTTTCTTCGGAACTCAGGCACATCAGCTATGATCTTATTGAATGGTGGAGCAGGGTTGATGGGCCAAATGGCCTACTTCTGCTCCAAATTCACATGATCTAGACTCTCAGGGGCAAAATTCAATAAACCTTACAAACGAGCATGGGGGAGTGCATCACTCTGCAGGGTTAAATCACAAACTTTGGATCTAATGCTGGCAACATGCAAACTTCAGGCAATCAAGTTTGTGGGGGGCCTGCCCTACTTGGAGCCAGATTGGGCCTTTTCGAGGTGTAGCCCGGTCTGGCTGCAGTAGCTGCTGGGTGTGCCTGGCATTTAGAATATGATTGAAAATGGGCCCACAGCACAAGAAAGTGCACTTCAAGGGCAGAGTTTCCTTCCACACCCCATCCTGCCCTGAGGAGCAACAGTCACTCTTTGGGATTTTGACCATGTTCTCTGCCCAGTTAAGCAGGCTGTGAAAGCTGGAGCACCCATCAGAGACCTTCAAACTTGAGAGGAGCATTTGGTGGCAGTAAAGAGGAGAGGACAAACTGCAGAGCACTACACTGTAAAGCCATCTTCTCAGCAATCTTTTAAGAAAAGTCAGTAGACATAGCCATAGCATGCCTGTGCTGAAGGGGGTGGGGAGTCATTTCCAGGCAAATTTTGGCCATAACCACTCTCAGGGAGAAAGGGAGGGCAGTGCACTACCCGAAGAACAGGCATACTCCCCAGCTGGACTTTTGAATGATTTGAATGATTTTATTGTCTCGTATATTTTACAGGAAGAATACATTGAAGAACTTTCATTTGTTATCACAATTCGACGCCATTTTGAATAATTTAAGAATAAGGGAGAGAAGGAAGAGCCAACGTGAAGGGATTCCATCTGTCCTGAGCCACTTTATCATGATCAACAATGCCTGCGCTACCATCCCACTTCCACTGCTTCAGCGTCATCTTCACTGGGCCCAACTAACATCAACATCGTCAATCCTCAGGCGCCATCTTTCACTGCTGGGCCAATACTCCGCCTCCACCACTGTCTTACCACTGCCTGCACGGGACCAACCAACAGTGTAGTCACGTAGCTTCTGAATTCAAGAGAACTGGCGGCCCTTCAGCCAAATATTGCCAAGGCAGTGAGGGCAACTAGTCGTTTCTATCAATGCATTAGCCCAGCTACATAGGCCTAGATGCAGTATGTGAACCTTGTTGAATGAATTCACGTGAGAAATCACAGTCGGTGAATTCACCTATCCTTACGACTGAGACATTGTCACATACGCTGCCCAATTCCCCACTTACAAAGATTTGGAGTTCTGCAAACAGCTCGCCTCCTGACTCCTGCAAAACCTTTCCACCAAAGTACAAGTCAGAAGTGTGATCAAACACTTGCCAGTTGCCTCGATAAGAGCAGGCTCCTCCAATACAGGAAACATTTGGCACTATCCAGGACAAAACAGCCCACTTGACTTGCATCTCATCCACTAACTTGTAGCTTTCACTTGTTCCATAAGTCTGTAAATGGGGCAGATTGTCCTGTCTCCAAGATGTTCACCAGCAACTTTACAAGACTCCTTTAATATCACCTTCTGAACCTTGACTCTATCAGCCAGAAGAACAAGGGTAGGAGATACATTGGAGCAACAGCCCTTGTAAGTTCTTCCCTGGTCACTCCCCATCCTGTTTTGAAACTGTGTCACCACTCCTTCATCTCATTCACAGAGGCATAACATTTTCAAGCTCTGCTACAACATGATTAGTGTAAAAACAACAACTTGTAATTATATCAGAGATAATGGGAACTGCAGATGCTGGAGAATCCAAGATAATAAAATGTGAGGCTGGATGAACACAGCAGGCCAAGCAGCATCTCAGGAGCACAAAAGCTGACATTTCGGGCAGAGACCCTTCATCAGAGCCCGAAACGTCAGCTTTTGTGCTCCTGAGATGCTGCTAGGCCTGTTGTGTTCATCCAGCCTCACATTTTATTAACTTGTAATTATATGGTACATTTAACATAATAAAATGTTAAGACCTTTCACAGAAGCATTACAAAAAAAAAATATGACATTGAGCCACATAAGGACATAGTTGAGCAATGACCACAAGCTTCATCCAAAAGATAGGTTTAAAGGAGGAAAATTAAGTAGAAAGGTGAAGAGATTTAAGAAGGGAATTCTGAAGCTTTGAGTTAAATATGGAGGTTCTGATCAAATTAATTTTCTATCTGCAAGCCCTGCAACAGTGTTGACACTTTCTGATGAATCTATTCAGAGATACTATAACACACCTCTGAAGCAAGTGGAACTTGAACTCAGGCCACCTGACCCAGAGGTGGGGACACTAGCACTGCATCATAAAGGCCCACACTCTGTGCAGAAATGGGAAATTACAGACAGCAACATCCAGCTGTCACTCTGTAGTTGTGAATTCCAGAGGTAACTGTTAATTTCACAGAATAAGGATGGCAGTCACTGACAGTTTGGCTCTTTCTACAAATGCAATATCAGAGTTGTTGATGACTTCCAAACATTTACCTGGAGTAGAAACCAAAAGAACTGTGGACGCTGTAAATGGAAACATTAATTCTGATTACACGCCATAGGTGTTGCCATTGTTGCTGAGCTTTTCTAGCAATTTCTGTTTTCATCTGGAGTAGCTGGCAGTTCATCCAAGATTGGATCTTTGAAAGAATGAGTTAGTGCCCTCCATTCATTACACTACAACTCCCAACACAGTGTTCCTGAAGGAAAAGATAAAACAGCAATAAAACCAAAACCATGGAAGAAAGAGAGTTAGTGGTTTAATGGGTCTAGCACTATTTTTTTCAATTCCAGAACCTGAGTTGAAATGAGGCCCAGATTCATTGGATAAAGTTCTTTTCTGTTTGGATCTATTATGGCCAAAGTTTCACAAAAAATGTACCCTTGGACAGTGTCCATCAAGCTACTTTCGGAAGTAGCACTGTAATTGCCATTTTTTTTGTCATCAGTTGGTCTTCTCACCCATATCTGCTGCCAGAAAACCAATTATAACATACTTTGTTCAACAGGGAGAGGTGTTCTGGGTCAATAAAGGTATCAAGAGAAATTTTCTCTGCATCAAGCCATACTCAACTTTAGCAGATAGTTATATTTTCTGACACTGTGCGCCCATAGGGAAAATCTTCCAACTCTAAAGTCCTCCTAGAAACTGCACTAGAGCTCTAAAATCCTTCAGATCGAAAGGTAGAGATTCCTTAAGAGATTAATGATCCTAAGTAAAAACAGAGTACTGGAGAAACACAGTGATAATGGGAACTGCAGATGCTGGAGAATCCAAGATGACAAAGTGTGAAGCTGGATGAACACAGCAGGCTCAGCAGCATCTCAGGAGCACAAAAGCTGACGTTTCGGACCTAGACCCTTCATCAGAGAGGGGAATGGGGTGAGGGTTCTGGAATAAATAGGGAGAGAGGGGGAGGCGGACCGAAGATGGAGAGAAAAGAAGATAGGTGGAGAGGAGAGTATAGGTGGGGAGGTAGGGAGGGGATAGGTCAGTCCAGGGAAGACAGACAGGTCAAGGAGGTGGGATGAGGTTAGTAGGTAGGAAATGGAGGTGCGGCTTGGGGTGGGAGGAAGGGATGCGTGAGAGGAAGAACAGGTTAGGGAAGCAGAGACAGGTTGGACTGGTTTTGGGATGCAGTGGGTGGAGGGGAAGAGCTGGGCTGGTTGTGTGGTGCAGTGGGGGGAGGGGACGAACTGGGCTGGTTTTGGGATGCGGTGGGGGAAGGGGAGATTTTGAAGCTGGTGAAGTCCACATTGATGCCATTGGGCTGCAGGTTTCCCAAGCGGAATATGAGTTACTGTTCCTGCAACCTTCGGGTGGCATCATTGTGGCACTGTAGGAGGCCCATGATGGACATGTCATCGAAAGAATGGGAGGGGGAGTACCTTCGGATGGCATCTTTAGCTGACATGTCCATCATACAGGGAGGAAGGAGGAGGAGGAGGAAGAAGAGGAGGAGGAGGAGAAGTAACTCCACAGAGGCTGGTTTCCCATGAACAAGTTACCCTTCATTTCCATGTACATTGTATTTGACATCGTTCTGACTTCCTCAGAGCACTCCGCCATTCCTGCTTATATCTGTGAACCAGGGCTCCCTGATTGGATCAGATTAACAACCACATTCAGGGAACTCATCATCTATGATATCCACTGACTGACATTGTTGCACTCACTACAGAGTATGTAGGAATTCGAGGGCAAATTTGGCCCATGTCATTTCCAGTCAATGGGCAGTGAATGAAGGACTGGATTTTTTCGATGTATATCACACCTTCTTGCTTCCAGTATGCCAGGGAAACAAGTTGGAACTTGATTAATCCCCTCAACACCTCTTGGCTTTCTCTTTAAAATTATGCCCCCTTGTTATTAATCCTTAAACAAGGGCCCCACAACGGATGCCCCTCATTATCTCACACACCATAGAACCGTAGAAATGATACAGGACTAAAGGGGCTAATTTGGCCCACCTTGTCCATGCTGACCCAAAGACACCTAGATGCCCTTTCTAACCCCATTGTCCTTCACATGGCCAATAGCACCTGCTGCTTACAGCATTGAAGGTGCAATTCCAGTTACTTTCTGAAAGAGTTTTGGGTTTCTTTCTTCCTCCACCGCCAAATCAGGTAGCAAAGTCCAGACACCCATCACTCCCTGCATGAAAATGTTTTTCCTTGCATCCCCCCTAATCCTTCTGCCACTTAGCTTGAATCTATGATTCCTAGTTACCTCTATAAGGAAACCCCCTTCAACCTTCTCCTCTCCAGAAAAAACAACATAAATGCATCCAGCCTCCCTTCATTGTCAAAATTCTCCATTCCAGGCATCATCCTGATGAATCTCCTCTGTACCCACTCCAATGCAATCACACCCTTCTTATGGTGTGGTGACCAGAACTGCGCACATTACTTCAGTTGTGGCCAACGAAGCCTTGTACAGCTCCAATATAACTTTTCTGCCCTTACAGCCTATGCCTTGATTGATAAATGTTTCATATGGTTTACCTACCCTATCAACCTGTCCTGCTGCCTTCAGGGATTTGTGGCCAAACACCCCAAGATCCCTCTATTCCTCTGACCTTCCTAGTGTCCTACCATTCATTGAGTACTGCCTTGTTTTGTTACTTCTTCCAAAGCACACCACCTCACACCGATCAGGATTAAATTCCATGTGTCACTTCTCTGCCCATCTGATCGATCCCTTTATATCCTCCTTTAATCTAAAGACCTTGTAAGACCTTCTTTCTCACTGTAAATCACCCAACCAATCTTTGTGTCATCCACAAACTTAATTATCATCCCTTCGACACTGTCATCTGTATTTTTATTTATATCACCAGTAATAAGGAACCCAGTGCTTATCCCTGTGGTGTGCCAATGGACACTGGCCTCTACTCACAAAAATAGCTTTGTACCAGTTCTGAAGGAGGCTGGAAGTGTCAATAGGGTGATTGTGGACTCTCCGTTCAGCAGAGCTAAGCAATTTTTTTCCTACTGACATCTATCATTAACACCTATTTTCCATCTCAATAGCTCTTTTCCAGCCATTAGCCAAGTCCTTAGCTTTGGACACATTCACCATCCACCCAACTCACACCTCCTCCTACCCCTTTGTCAACAGCACAAAAACCATCAGTCTCCAGCCTTTTCAGTTCCAAAGATGAGTCATTGAACTTGAACCATTTGAACATAGAACAGTACCGGCCCTTCAGCCCAAGATGTTGTGCCAAACTTTTACCCTCAACCTCAGGTCTATCTAACGTCCACCCCAACTTTATACTACTACCCATATGCCTGTCTAATAGCCAATTAAATGCCCCTAATGAGGCCGACTCCACTACCCTCTCCAGCATTACATTCCACGTCCCTACCACTCTCTGAGTAAAGAACCTACCTCTGACATCTCCCCTATATCTACCTCCATCCACTCACTTTAAAACTACGCCCCCTTGTAATAGCTACCTCCACCCTAGGGAAAAAAGTGATGTGGGACCTGCTGAGTTCCTCTGTTGCTTTCTGCTTTTATTCCAAAATATTGCTGTGGGCTACTGCCAGACTTGAATTCATTGCCATCTCCCACTGACCTACTCACTCCCACTTCCAATATCTCTTTCCCAACCATCTCAGAATCCTGGCTGGCTGCCTTTGCAAACAAGGCATTGGCTGGTGAACTGCATCTTGATTTCAGATTGACGTCCGTAACTCACCAGCTGGATGGAACTGAGGTCCAATTTCAATGTGAGCTACAGGCCTCTGGCTCAATCATCACTATCTTGACCTAAATAAAGAGAAAATGGCTGTTTGCAGTACGGAGGAATTCATTATTTGTGAAGACTGAAAAGAGATCTGTTTTCCACTTAAAAGAGCTTTATTTCACATCCAGGAGGTAGGAATTGTCAGTATTCATCAGCAAGATGTATTTTTTGATGACCAGCCAGAAATCTACTGTTTGTTTGAAAGCTTTAGAAGGAAACAGTTACTGACTCAGGAAAGAAGTGAAATTACTTTGTGAGATATGATCTTGACCAGTACACTACAAAGTTTTATGTTTCAATAAATTTTATTTTTCAGTATTATAAACTCAGACAAGCATATATTAACTCAGATTTACCTTTAAACACTAGGGACTGTATAGAAAGGGAACATTACTTGTCTTTCCAGGTCACTAGTATTAGCTTCCCCAATCAACAAAACATCTAGGTTGTGTAATATCTGATTTGCAGCTTCATAAGATTTGATTGTTCCACCAAACAAGGAAGATGCTCCACATATTAGACAAATAATGTTATTATCTGGTCATGAGGCAATTTAGACACATGCGATTTTTGCATCTTAAATGCCATCATTTCCTTAATAATTGTGATTTGGGTGTATCCGATAGAAATTGATTTAAGAATACTGAAACATATTTGGGCCATTCAGCTCCCCTAAGCTATTCCACTGTTCCATTATATGTATATGCATCATAAGTTACTTACCATGACTTGTGATCTTTAATGCAATTTAGTTCTAAAATTTTCAACTGGCTTCAAGATAGAACAGCTTTTTTGGCTAAAGTATTCGAGATGCGCACTTTCTCTCACTTAAGGGGTAGCGCAGTGGCTCAGCGGTTAACACTTCTGCCTCACACTAAGATTCCCAGGTTCAATTCCACTCTCAGGTGACTGCCTGTGTGGAGTTTGCACATTCTCCCTGTGTTTCTTCCAGGAACAGAGATAATGGGAACTGCAGATGCTGGAGATTCCAAGATAATAAAATGTGATGCTGGATGAACACAGCAGGCCAAGCAGCATCTCAGGAGCACAAAAGCTGACGTTTCGGGCCTAGACCCTTCATCAGAGAGGGGGATGGGGGGAGGGAACTGGAATAAATAGGGAGAGAGGGGGAGGCGGACCGAAGATGGAGAGTAAAGAAGATAGGTGGAGAGGGTGTAGGTGGGGAGGTAGGGAGGGGATAGGTCAGTCCAGGGAAGACGGACAGGTCAAGGAGGTGGGATGAGGTTAGTAGGTAGCTGGGGGTGCGGCTTGGGGTGGGAGGAAGGGATGGGTGAGAGGAAGAACCGGTTAGGGAGGCAGAGACAGGTTGGACTGGTTTTGGGATGCAGTGGGTGGGGGGGAAGAGCTGGGCTGGTTGTGTGGTGCAGTGGGGGGAGGGGATGAACTGGGCTGGTTTAGGGATGCAGTGGGGGAAGGGGAGATTTTGAAACTGGTGAAGTCCACATTGATACCATATGGCTGCAGGGTTCCCAGGCGGAATATGAGTTGCTGTTCCTGCAACCTTCGGGTGGCACCATTGTGGCAGTGCAGGAGGCCCATGATGGACATGTCATCAAGAGAATGGGAGGGGGAGTGGAAATGGTTTGCGACTGGGAGGTGCAGTTGTTTGTTGCGAACTGAGCGGAGGTGTTCTGCAAAGCGGTCCCCAAGCCTCCGCTTGGTTTCCCCAATGTAGAGAAAGCCGCACCGGGTACAGTGGATGCAGTATACCACATTGGCAGATGTGCAGGTGAACCTCTGCTTAATGTGGAATGTCATCTTGGGGCCTGGGATGGGGGTGAGGGAGGAGGTGTGGGGACAAGTTTCTTCCAGGAACTGTGGTTTTGTCCCACAGTCCGGAGATGTGCAGGGTACATGGATTAACCATGCTAAATTACCCATAGTGTTCAGGGATGGGTCTGGGTGGGATGCTGTGAGGGTCAGTGTGAACTTGTTGGGCCAAACGGCCTGTTTCCACACTGTAGAGATTCTATGAATTCATGGCCTTATAAACTTCAATCAAATCACCATTTTTCTTCAAAATTACAGAGGAAACAAACCCAGGTTGACCAACCTATCCACTTATCCAACCTATCTGACAGTCTGGGGATCAGTCTATTAAACCTCCCCTGAATGCCTCCAGTGCATTTACAACTTTCTTTAAATAAGGAAACCAAAACTGTACATTGTATTCATGATGTGGATTCACTAATGCCTTGAATAACTGAAGCACAACATCCTGACTTTATAGGGCGTTCCTGTCCCACTGAACATATTTCTTCCTATTTTGGCTCTATCTTTTCCCCTTTTTGCCTAGTCTTTTCCTACTTACAGTCATGATTCTTCTGACAACTTACACTGGTTCCACAATTTCTAGGTTTCTGGCCCTAGCTGCCTCTTCTTCACCATCAATTTGCAATCCACCTACACATCCATCCCCCATCAAAAGGTGGTCTGAAGCCTCTGTGCTTCTTCCTTAAAAAGAGGCTTGAACAGACCCTATCCACCACCATTCTCCTTCACTTGGCTGAGCTCCTTCTCACTTTGAACAACTTCGCTTTTGGCTCATTTTACTTTCATCAAGTCAAAGGTTTACAGGTGCTCACATGGGCCAAGTTAAGCCTGTCTCTTTTTGGTGTATATGAAACATTCCTTGTTCTGGCCACACTCTGGCCCCCACCCACAACTCTTTCTCCAGTACATCGACAATGTCATCAGTGCTGCTTCCTGCTCGTGTCTGGAATTAGAAAAATCCACCAGTTTTACTTCCAATTCCCATCCTTTCCTCACAATGGCATCTTCGGCGAATCTCCCTATTCTGCTTCAAAACTGTGGCAGCATCCATAAGAGAGGGCAGGCAGCACATAGCAACTGAATGAAAGCATCTCAAAAGTGCAGCATTCACTCCGTATCACTGTAGCGGTTCAGTGTAGAGGTTTCTGCTCAAATGGTTCTTAAACTCACAATCTCGCTGCTGCTAACCTGCACAAAATTTTGTCTGTTTCTTGTTAAGAGTTGAACCACACACTCAGCATTGAACTAAGAATGAAAGAAATGGTGTATCCACAATGAATCTGTGAATGATAGAGTGAAATTCATACAAACCTTCATCAACACTATTCCAAGCTGCCATGTCCTGTTTCAAGTTTTGGGCTTGTGCCACTTTCACTGGCATAATTAGGGCATCAGACCACACCACATTATAAATAATGAACAACTTAGGCATAAAATAATGGTTGACTTCTAAAGGTATAAAATGAGCTCAGCAAGCTAATCAACAGAAGAAAACTGCAACTCTTTGCAGACAGTAGTTGGACCATGATTTTTTGTACCAGGGTAGCTAAGAGTATCTGTAATTAGGTACACTGTCCTTAAAGTTTAAATTTTCTTAATTCCCCATGACAAATTTCTGAATGCACACAGAGTTAATGTTGTAATGATGGAACAAGGGTATACAATGGTATATCTCCTTAACAAATCACGTTGAAGATCAATTAATTTAACTGTGATAGAAGTCAGAACACATCATAACATAGAATGGGTGATTTAAAGTAAAGTGCAGAAAGATAAATAAATAGAGAGAAAAGACTGGATGAAGAAGGAATGAGAAAACAGACAGACTGGTAACAATTAACAAAATGGTGTCATCCACACTGGCAAGAAAAATTGCAGACTGGGTGACCGCTTCACAGAACACCTACATTCCATCCATAAAAATGACCCCAAGCTTCCAGTTTCCTGCCACCTCAAGATACCATTGTGTTCCCTGGCCAACATCTCTGTTTCTGGCCAGCTGCAGTGTTCCAACAAAGCTCAGTGCAAGCTGGAAGAACAACAACTCATCTTCCACTTGGAGACATTACGGCTCTCAGGACTCAATATTGAGTTCAATAATTGATGAACATATCCTTCCACATCTATTACTCACTTCACACGCCAGGTTCTGTCATGACATGGGTTATTTTCAACACAGCCTACCCATTTTCATCCACTCATAGCTCCCATCATCACCAATCAAGCTTCTTTTCTTTCCCTGCTTTACTACGAACAGTCAACTTGTCCACCTAACCTTTTTATTTCTCTCTCGTTCTGTCTCTCTGGGCTCCCTTTCCACCTATCCACTCACTCCTCTTCCCCCTTTGATCCCCCCACATCATTAGCATAAATACCTTTCCTTTGCTGCTATCAGTTTTGAAGAACAATTACTGGACTCAAAATACTAATTCTGTTTGCTCTTCGCTGATGTTGCCAGAACTGCTCAATTTCTCCAGTAATTTCTGTTCCTGCATGTTTTGGATGTATGTTTGACACTTGTGGCTCAGAGGTAATGTGCTCAGATGTCTGCACTCTCAAGGTCCCATGACAATATACAAAATATCTCAACTCAATATCCTTGTCGATATCATCTTCTCAGACAAGAGAACTGGAACAGCTTACCTGACCGTAGTCACTTTGCTATTCCTCCGCATAGCCTGGCAGCTGTTTCCCCACAGTTCAAAAATGACTGACCTAAGAAAGGTATTTAATAGTCTGGAAAGCATTCTGAGATGTCATGAGGTTGAGAAAGATGTTGTGTAAGAGCAAGTTCTTTCTTTCTTTAGCACAATATGTGCACTATATTTTCAAGACATCTCTTTGATATGGGGTGGAGGAGTACGTGGCGTTCTCTTCGTTAAATTCTGTTCATTTTATTGTTCATTAGCTGGAGAGGGGGAATTGACAACTTTGCTGTCTACAACTGAAATATTTTTAAAAACTGTTATATTTGAGACTGGCAAAGGCCAATTTCTTGAATTAATTACCTTTCATAAGATGCCAGATTGATTTTTGATATGTACACACATCCAGAAATTGAGTGACAGCATATGAACTGCAGTTATGCCAGAAGCAAGACTGCACTCAGCTGCTGACACAATATTATTCCTAAAGTATTCAGCCATGAAATATTTGTTCTTGAATTCAGTTCAAAATACAGGAAATAATGATAACTCAGATAAACAAGGTCAACTATGGGATGAAGATAACTCATTACATGACTCATTACTTATTAAACTGGCAAAAAGAAAATGATTAAGATATTCTGCTGCTTCAAACAAAAGCACAGCAAAAGATTTTTGCTCAATAATTTGTTTGGCATACAGAATTCTTCCTTGACATGCTGTAAAACTGCTGGTTTCTTTTGTATATATAGAATTCCAGTTTAAGATGTTGGGCTTAATGCCCTACCCCATCTCTACTATAAAATTTGTATCATTTAGTTCATAGAATCATGCAGCATGGAAACAGGCCCCTCCGCCCATGATGCCATTGAATTTGGCAATGGGATAAGAAATGGGAGAAGGATTTTAACTTAAATTGCACCTGTACTGGAATAAATGAAATGGGTAATTTCACCCGATGGGTGATTTGTAACAATGTTAGCAAATGAGAGTAAAGATTTGCTTATCACTGATTCATTGTAAAGCTGTTAGAACAAATGTTGTCACAGGCTATATGGGAAAAGGGGTTCTGCATTGTGTCGGTGCAGTGCAGCCAGCTTTTCTTCTCCAGCTGGAATGTCTATGATTGCTGGAAGCCCTCAGTGGTGTGAAGCAGAAGTGGTGAAAGGATAGAAGCTTAGAAAAGGAGATCCCACAGAGTCACAGAGGCATACAGCACAGAAACAGGCCCTTCGGCCCCACTTGCCCATGCAGACCAGGTTTCCTAAACTGAACTGGTCCAATTTGACTGCGTTTTGGCCCATATCCCTCTAAATATTTCCTCTCCATATATCTGTCCAAACGTCTTTTAAATAATGTAATTGTACGCACCTCTACCACTTACACTGGGATTTCGCTCCATCTATGCACCACCCTCTGTAGAAAAAGTTGCCCCTCAGGCCACTTCTAAATTTTTTCCTTCCCACCTCAAACCTATACCCTTTAGTTTCGGACTCTCCTCCTCTGGAAAAAAGACATTGGCCATTCACGTTATCTATGCTTATCATGATTTTATGAACCTGTATCTGGTCACCCCTCAGCCTCTGATGTTCCAGGAAAAAAGGCCCCAGCCTACCCAGCCTCTCCTTATAATTCAAACATTTCAGTCTTGTTAACATTCTTGTAAATATTTTTTGCACCTTTCCAGTTAAATAACATCTTTCCTATAGCAGGCAGCCAGAATTGTACACAGTACTCCAGATGTGGCCTCTCTGATAACTTGTACGGCTGCATTGGCTGCTTGATTTTCTATCTACTTGGATGTCAGTGTGTCACCATGCATCAAGGCAGGAAACTTACAGCTAGAAATATGGCATCATGCTTCACATGATTATCCCCTCAGCCTATGTCATCTCACCACATCAACACCTTCTCCCCTTCCCTCTCTCATCCATGTGATTAACGTCCCTTTAATAGCATCTGCCTTGTTCACTTCAATCACTCTCAATGGGAGTGAAATCCACATTCCAACCACTCCAGCATGTGTTACAATTAGGAGTGATATCCTTGGAAGTAGAGAGGTGTTTATTTTTGTGTCTTTTTCTCACAAAACAGTTGATGTACTGAATAAGATCCAGAAAAGGTGAGATGCCAGCTGCCTCTGCTTGTCCCTGCCATCTGCCACCCCATGTTTCTCACTGATGGTGGAGCCAAGTCAGGGAATGTGAACGACTAAAGGATCATACTAACATCACTCCAGCAGTGAGCTGAATTTCAGCACCATGCAGTCATAGTATTGGTTTTCCTGATTCTGGACTAAGCTCTGAGGAATATCTGCATTGGAATTTGGTGAAGTAGTTTGACATCATGAAAATCACAGAATTTCAGAACAGTTACCCAACATGCCTGCACTAGTCCTAATAGCTAGTGCCAATTGCTTGCCTTTCCCCTATATCCCTGCGCACCATTTCTATCCAAATAAACATCCAATGCTCCTCTTGAATGCCTCAGTTGAACCTCTACGTGTCACATTTCCAGGCACTGCATTCCAGACCCCAACTACTAGCTGCATGATAAAAAGCCTCATAATACCCTTGATAATGGGAACTGCAGATGTTGGAGAATCCAAGATAACAAAGTGTGGGGCTGAATGAACACAGCAGGCCAAGCAGCATCTCAGGAGCACAAAAGCTGCCGTTTCGGGCCTAGACCCTTCATCCTCTGATGAAGGGTCTAGGCCCAAAACGTCAGCTTTTGTGCTCCTGAGATGCTGCTTGGCCTGCTGTGTTCATCCAGCTCCACACTTTGT
The DNA here is from genome assembly GCF_030684315.1 of Stegostoma tigrinum. Lineage (NCBI taxonomy): Eukaryota > Metazoa > Chordata > Chondrichthyes > Orectolobiformes > Stegostomatidae > Stegostoma > Stegostoma tigrinum. Next base: position 17,891,103 of record NC_081365.1, on the reverse strand, counting down.
TATCTCATAATACCCTTACTTCTTTTGCACATCTCTTTAAATATAGGCAGTCAGACTATTTGCTCTAAATTCTTATTTCTAAATTAGTCAGCGTGAATTGATGTTGGCTGACACCCATTCAATTTAGGATAATGGTAGGCTACTGCCTCCATTTTAAGGCCATGGCCATATTAGTGGGGCCTTCCTCTGGGTCCCCAAGGCACTTGCTTGTTTCAGGTGATGGGTCTGATAAGAAAGTAGCGTCCTATGACATGAATACGCTCTCTTTGACTTTTTGGTCAGGCTCGAACAGTCGCAAGGGGAATGGAGGAGAATAAACCTACCGAAACTAAATCTAGGAATAGTTCAGAGCAGGAATACATTCTGGTGCCCAAATGAGTAGTCCAGGATTGCTGCTGCCACAGGACCCCTGTCCCCTGCAATCTTGATACATCTTCTTTCATGAATAAAAGAATAAATTTTAGCCAATTGAAATTACAGAACTGTGATGATTGTTTCACAACAAGTTTGAGACCAGTACAAATTTAGAGGGATACTCATAATTAATACACATCAAGTTATACTGCCAAATCAACAGTGTCCTCCAGCTGGGGGCAAAAGACAGCATTGTTGAATGTTGGCCAAAGATTAGCGTCAACAAAAGTGCATTGGGTATAGGAGCTGGAATGGCATGTTGCTCCTGTACAGGACGTTGATGAGGCCACATTAAGAATACTGCACATTTCAGTTGGATCTGCTAAAGGAAGTTTGTTGTTAACCTTGAGACGGTGCAGAAAAAGATGTACAAGGATGTTCCTGGACAGGATGGCTGAACTGTAGGGAGAGGCTGAACAGTTTGAAGTATTTTCCCCTGGAGTGTCAGAGGCTAAGGGCTGATATGACAGAGGTTTATAAAATCATGAGGGGCATGAATAGTCTGAACATACTCAAACCATCATAATGCTAACATTAATGTTTATAAATTTTCCTCTTGTACATCTCTGAGTCCTACAAGGCTAATTGGCTTTCCATCTCACATTCTCCCATTCGCCTACATCAATCACCCCCATGCCATTTGCCACGTCCCTATCTCCCCATCAAGGTGTAGTCCATTGACCCGTTGCCAGGGGAAACCACTGTACCTTGGGAACTGGGTCTGTTCATGCTCATGATCTGAACTTGAACAAGCCAAGCCACATGGCTTTGTTGGTTCACACAGCTGGTTAACATGCCATAATTTTGTGTATGTTATGTCTGACTTGTGCTCGGGTACAAGCTGTTCAGGGAATATCGAATCCTTAATCTCTCCAAAAACACATGCATCAATTGGAAGTTGCAAGAAAAGAATTTCTAAGATCCTGCTCGATGCACAATGCTTTGGGCCATAGCTAATCTAAGTGGAATATGGCTGCTATGCGACCCTGGGCTTTTCTTCCTGATGATGGTCTGGGCTCTTGGAACATCTCAATAAACTACAGATTCATGCAATTCTGAAGTGGTTACAGCAAAGAAGGTTAATAAAATGTGAGGCTGGATGAACACAGCAGGCCCAGCAGCATCTCAGGAGCACAAAAGCTGACGTTTCGGGCCGAGACCCTTCATCAGAGAGGGGGATAGGGTGAGGGTTCTGGAATAAATAGGGAGAGAGGGGGAGGCGGACTGAAGATGGAGAGAAAAGAAGATAGGTGGAGAGGAGAGTATAGCTGGGGAGGTAGGAAGGGGATAGGTCAGTCCAGGGAAGACGGACAGGTCAAGGGGGTGGAATGAGGTTAGTAGGTAGGAGATGGAGGTGCGGCTTGGGGTGGGAGGAAGGGATGGGTGAGAGGAAGAACAGGTTAGGGAGGCAGAGACAGGTTGGACTGGTTTTGGGATGCAGTGGGTGGAGGGGAAGAGCTGGGCTGGTTGTGTGGTGCAGTGGGGGGAGGGGACGAACTGGGCTGGTATACTGCATCCACTGTACCCGGTGTGGCTTCCTCTACATTGGGGAAACCAAGCGGAGGCTTGGGGACCACTTTGCAGAACACCTCCGCTCGGTTCGCAATAAACAACTGCACCTCCCAGTCGCAAACCATTTCCACTCCCCCTCCCATTCTTTAGATGACATGTCCATCATGGGCCTCCTGCAGTGCCACAATGATGCCACCTGAAGGTTGCAGGAACAGCAACTCATATTCCGCTTGGGAACCCTGCAGCCCAATGGTATCAATGTGGACTTCACCAGCTTCAAAATCTCCCCTTCCCTCACCGCATCCCAAAACCAGCCCAGTTCGTCCCCTCCCCCCACTGCACCACACAACCAGCCCAGCTCTTCTTCCTCTCACCCATCCCTTCCTCCCACCCCAAGCCACACCTCCATCTCCTACCTACTAACCTCATCCCACCTCCTTGACCTGTCCGTCTTCCCTGGACTGACCTATCCCCTCCTTACCTCCCCACCTATACTCTCCTCTCCACCTATCTTCTTTTCTCTCCATCTTCGGTCCGCCTCCCCCTCTCTCCCTATTTATTCCAGAACCCTCACCCCATCCCCCTCTCTGATGAAGGGTCTAGGCCCGAAACGTCAGCTTTTGTGCTCCTGAGATGCTGCTGGGTCTGCTGTGTTCATCCAGCCTCACATTTTATTATCTTGGATTCTCCAGCATCTGCAGTTCCCCTTATCACAGCAAAGAAGGAAGCTATTTATCCCATTGCGACTGCGCTGACTCTCTGGGCACAACTCATTTTGTGATACATTTTCCCCTTATCTAGGTAGCCCTGTAAGTTTTTCCTTTTCAAGGTGATACCCAGGCACTGATGTGAAGTGTCAAGATACTTGTGACAATTCAGAACATGTGAAGCTGCTGCAGTGACAGCAGGTCCTACGGTTTTATTTACATATGACTCATTCTGCATCATTTCTACTGATATTGAGCCAATGGACAGATAGACACCAAATCCCACTTCTTTTTCAGATTTAGTCATGGTGCTCACACTGCTACTAGGGCCTCTGCAGCCAGTTACAAATGTATTAACATCGCAGCACAGTATCTGATAAACATAACTTATGGTTAGGGACTGAAGGTTTCATATTTCATTTTGGAAATCTACAACTCAATGGCCTAAACATGGATTTTACCAGTTTTAAAATCACCCCACCCCCAGCCTCATCCCATGTCCAAGCCTCCATCTCATCCCCACCTCCTTGACCTGAAGCAACCTGTCCATATTCTCCCCCACCTATCCACCCTCCCAATCCCCATCACTCCCTACCGGCATTCACCTATCACCATCCCACCTATCTACCCCAGCCCCACCCCTCCCCTCTCTATTTTTGAGCTCCCTTCCTCCTCTCCCATTTCTGAAGAAGGGGCCTGTCCCAAAACATCAACATTCCTGCTCACCTCTGATGCTGCCTAGCCTGCTATGTTCCTCCAGCTCTGCACTGCTATCTAGTCAATCCATGTTGCCCCCACGTAGATTCAAAAGTTGGACCTACTGAGACATTGTCATAACAACACCCCTCCCTTTTCCCTCATCAGTGGTACCCAAATTGCATGATGCAATGAGTGATTTGTGATTTATGAGTCCCAGGTGTGCGGAAAATGAAGATTCTGTGCTTTTCTACAATAAGCACTTTTATACAATTGTCTATTCTCCATCTGTCTTGGTGATACCAGTTGTCATAAGGGTGAGCTTTCTCCTGAAACTTCGGAATTGCTGCTGCATCTGGTGCTCCTGCAACTCATTTAGGTACAGAATTCCTGAACTCTGAGCCAATGATGATGAATAACAGAGATGTAGGTCAAGATTAGAAAAGTGTGGGACTTCGAAATGAGTTTGGATGTTCCCATGACAATGCTTCATTTGTCTGTGCCAGTGATAGAGGTCATGGGACATGGAGGTGAGAGTGAGAAACAAAATATACTTTAAAAGTAGTCCTGTTTTGGGACGTCCTGAAGACATGAAAGGCATGTGTAAATAAAATGTGGCTCTTTAAGTAACACACACGAGTTCAGAGACATTTCCTGTTGTAACACATTGTTATGTTTACACCAATAGGTTGTGTCGTTGGCTGGAAAGGTGCCAGTGAGGCTCATTCATAAGCAATGAAGCAGCAAACATGAAGAATTTTTCAACAGAACAATGCAAAAAGATAATGAGATGAGATATAAGTGGCCATTTGACCCAGTGAGATCAGTGTTTCTATAATAATACATGGAATGTTATGTTATCAGTCTCAAGGGATTTCGGCCTCTAAGGGAAGTGACACTCCCAAGGAAAGCTTTGATGGCTATTTTCTTGCTCATAGAACAGTGATTAGAAGCAGGAATCCAAGAAGATTGAATGTTGTTGGGGAATGCAAAGATTGAGTAATTGTCACGATCAGGAGCAAGACCCTGCATGTTTATTCTGGGTATAGGAAAGCAATCGGGAGAAGAAATCCCAGATGATTATCTTTGTTATTACAAGTAAGGAATGCTGGCTGGTTTGTCTGGTTATTGATCATTGCCCTATGACACAGCAATCACTTTGGCAATAAACGTGCACTTAAAAAGTGTTGGGTGAGAGTCAGCAATGGGTCAGTTCTGAAAAAGAGTCCCATCAGAGTCAAAACATTAACTCAGTTTCTCTATCCATTGATGATCTCAGAACGACCGCTTGTCTCCAGGACTTTCTGTTTTTATTTCAGATCTAGCATAGGCATTACATTGCTTTGATCTCGGTGAGGGGAGATGGCCTGTAGGATCTCAACAGTTCATTGTTCAACTGACCTACAGTTAATATGAATGGGGACAAATTGAACAAAGAACATGAACAATGTTTTCAGGAACTGGCCCTTTGGCTCACCAAACCTGCATTGACACGTGGTACCTTTTTAAGCTAAAAATCTTTTACCTCTACACAATCCCTAGCCCTATGTGGCCTGCCTTTTCATATATCTGACAAGATGCCTCTTAAATGTTGCTCTTGTATCTGATTCTACCAACTCAGGGAGCATTTTCCAGGCACTTACCACCTTCTGTGTAAGAAAACAACCTGCCTCTCAGATCTCTTTTTTCCTCCCTTTACCTTAAACCTACATCCCCTCGTAATTGACATTTCTACCTTGGGAAAAAGACTCAGATGATCCATACTATCTATGCCTCTCAAAGTTTTGTAAACTTCTATCAGGTCTCCCCTCAGCCTCTGAAATTCAAATGAAAACAAACCAAGTTTGTCCAATCTCTCTTCATAGCTAATAGCCCTCAGACCAGGCAACATCCTGGTATTCTTTTCTATACGCTCTCCAAAGCATCCACATCCTTCTGGCAATGTGATGATCAGAACTACACACAGTACTCCAAATGTGACCTAACTAAAGCTGCAGCGTGACTTTCCAATGTTTATTCTCTATGCCCAGACCAATGAATACAAGCATGGTATATGCATTCTTAACTACCTTATCCACTTGAGTTGCCATTTTCAGGGAACTGTGGAACTATAGGCCTTGATCCCTCGGTATGTTAATGTTTTAAGGTCCTGCTGTTGACTGTATACTTCTCTTCTGAATAGGATCTTCCAAAATGCATCATCTCACATTTACTTGGATTAGTTTCCATCTGCCATTTCTCTGCCCAAGTTCCCAGCCTATCTATATCCTGCTCTATCCTCTGGCAATCCTCCTCACTATCCACATTGCCCCCAATCTCTGTGTCATCCACAAATTTACTACTGATGAACAGGGGTACCAGCATCGATCCCTGCGGAACATAATTGGTCACAAATTTCCAGTCAGAAAAATATCCTTCCACCATTACTGTCTGTCTACTGTGACCAAACCAGCACTGTATGCATCTTACCAGCTCACGGCAGATCTCATCTGACTTCACCTTTTGTATGAGCTTGCCATAAGGGAACGCTTGTCAAAGGCCTTGCTAACGTCCATGTAGACAACATTTACCACCCTGCCCTCATCAATCATCGAGTCACAGAATCAGACAGCATGGAAACAGACCCTTTAGTCCAACCAGTCCATGCCGACCATAATCCCAAACTGAATTAATCCCACCTGCCTACACTTGGACCCTATATCTCCAACCATATCTTATATACTTATCTAAATGTCTTTTAAACACTGTAACTGTACCTACAATCCTCTACTTTCTCACACACGCATCACTTTCTATGTAAAAAAGTTGCCCCTCATGTCTTTTTAAAATCTTTCTACTCTCACCGTAAAAATACGCTCCGTCTTCTTTAAACTGCCCACCCCAGGGAAAAGACTCCTACCATTCACCTTTTCTATGTCCCTCATTATTTTATAAATCACCATAAGGTCACCTCGCAACCTCCTAACCTCTAGTGAAAAAAGTTCCAGTTTATCCATCCTCTCCTTATAACTCAAACCTTCCATTCCCAGCAACATCCTGGTAGGTCCCTTCTGGAGAACCCTCTCCAGCTTAATAATATCCTTCCAACAACAGGATGACCAGAACTAGACACAATAGTCCAGAAGAGGCCTCATCAACATCCTGTACAGTATCAACATATTGTCCTATTTCCTATACTTAAAGGTCTGAGCAATGAAGGAAACCATGCTGAACACCTTCTTAAACATACTATCTATATATGATGCAAACTTCAAAGAATTATGTGCCTGAAACCTTACGTCTCTCTGTTCTACATAACTGTCCAAGGTCCTACTTTTAATTGTATAAGTCTTGTCCTTGTTTGTTACCTTATGTTTATCCAAATTAGACTCTATTTGCAAATCTTCAGCCCATTGACACAATTGATCAAGATCTCTTTGTAATTTTAGATAACCTTCTTCACTGTGCACTATACCACCAATCTTGGTATCATCCACTAGCTTACTAACCATGCCTTCTATATTCTCATTCAAGTCATTTATATAAAAGACAAACAAAAGTGGGCCCAGCACTGATCCCTGTGGAACACTGCTGGTCACAGGCCCCCAGTCTGAAGAACAACCCTCCATCATCACACTCCGTCTCCTGCCATTCAGCTATTTTTGTATTCAATTGGCAAGCCCACTCTGAATCCCATATTATCTCGCTATACTTATTACTCTAGCAGGTCAAACCTTGTCACAGGCGTTATTAAAATGCATGAAATAACATGTGCCCTCATCAATCTTTTTGTATACTTCCTCAAAAAACTCTGTCAAGTTTCTGAGACATGCTTTTCCTAGTACAAAGCCATGCTGACTATCCCTAATCATTCATTGCCTCTCCAAATGCGTATAAATCCTATCTTTCAGAATTACTTCAAACAATGCAGTCAAACTCAAACTGATCAAAGTCAAACTCACAGGTTTACAGTTCCCAGGCTTCACCTTACAGCCTTCTAAACAAAAGCACAACATTAGACACTCTCCAGTCATTCAGCGCCTCCCTTGATTTAGAGACGATACAAATATTTCTGTAAGGAGCCTGAAATTTCCCCCATTACTTTCCACAATAGTGGAATAGACTCAGTCAGGTCGAGGAGGTTTTTCCACTTTCGTCTCCCCTAAGACCTCCAGCATTTCCTCTTCTGTAATGTGAACCATTTTCAAAACGTCAGTGTTTATTTCCCTGAGTTCTCTAACTTCTTCTTTCCCTGCAGTAAAAACTGAAGCAAAATACTCATTTCATATCTCTCCCATCTTGCGAAGTTCAACACAAAGATAGCCTCTTTGAGCTTTAAGGGACTTGCTTTCTTGCTTTTAGTGTACTCTTTGCATTGTCTTTAACTCTTTTTAGCCAAGGCTATCTCATATTGTCCCTTTGACTTCTTGATCTCCCTTTTAAGAAGGCCCATTCACTCTTATACTCTTAAAGGGATTCATTTGAACCCAGTTGTCTATATCTAATGTATAATTCTTTTTTATTCTTGCCTAGAACCTCAATATCTTTATTGATCCATTTTTCTCTATTACTACCCCCTTATCTTTTACTCTAACAGGAACATAGTGACTCTGAGTTCTTTATCACATTTTCACATTTATGAAAGCCTCCCACTTGTCAGATATCCCTTTATCGATGAACTATTTAATCCAATTAATTTTTGAAATTCTTGTCTCATACCATTAAAATTTGCTTTACACCAATTAAAATCTTGATTTTTATGTGAACGACTTATCCTTTCCCATAACTATTTAAAACAAGTAGAATTATTATCACTGGACTCAAAGGGTTCCCCTACTATCATTTTAGTCACTTGCCTGCCCAAGAGAAGATCAGGCTTTACTCCTTCTCCATTGGGAACATTTACATACTGATAAAGAAAATTTGTTTGAACACATTTAAAAATTCTTCACCATCCAAACCTTTAACACCATGTAGTCCCAGTCAATGTCCAAAAAATTAAAATCACCCATTATTACAACCTTATTATTCTTATAAATACCTGAGATGTCTCTCCATATTAGTTCTTCAATTTCCCTCTCACTACTGGGTGTTCTGTAACACTATCCCACCAGGTGATCATTCCTTTCTCATTTCTAATTTCAACCCATATATATTCTCTGGACAATGTTTCAGAAATATCCGCTGTAGTTACAGAAGTAATGCTTTCCTTAGTCAAAGACGCCATTCCCCCTCCCCTTTTGCCTCTTTTTCAATCCTTCCTTTGAAGAGTAATTACTTCTCGAAATGTACTATCCAACTTTGTGTCTCTTCTATGTCCTCAATGTCGTTAACCTTAAAAAGAAGCAGCTTACAATATCACCTTATATATAAAATAAACTACCTTTCTTTATCAAAAGTTAATATTAATCATGCCAGAAATAAGAAATTTCTAAAAAATCAAACGTATAAATCTTAAATAAAATCAACCACTTGGTTGAACAGTCAAATTTTAAAGAAAAATTCCTGCTCAAGTGATCCAATAGACAGCTTTCAAGCTTCTGTTTAAAAATAATCTCAGAGCAGAGCGGTTCACATGCAGGCATCCCCAAAAGGCCCATAACACAATTCTGTTTTGAAATAACAGCACACACCTCCACAATTATAAAAAGATCTCTTTAGTGATGTTTATAGACAATAGACAATAGACAATAGGTGCAGGAGTAGGCCATTTGGCCCTTCGAGCCAGGACCACCATTAATTATGATCATGGCTGGTCATCCACATTCAGTATCCTGTTCCTGCCTTATCCCCATAACCCTTGATTCCACTATCTTTAAGAGCTTTATCTATCTCTTTCTTGAAAGTATCCAGAGAGTTGGCCTCCACTGCCTTCTGGGGCAGAGCATTCCATATATCCACCACTCTCTGGGTGAAGAAGTTTTTCCTCAACTCTGTTCTAAATGGCCTACCCCTTATTTTTAAACTGTGTCCTCTGGCCCTGGACTCACCCATCAGTGGAAACATGCTTCCTGCCTCCACAGTGTCCAATCCCTTAGTAATCTTACACGTCTCAATCAGATCCCCACTCATCCTTCTAAACTCAAGAGTATACAAGCCCAGTCGCTCCAATCTTTCAACATATGATAGTCCCGCCATTCCGGGACTTGCCCTTGTGAACCTACGCTGTACTCCCTCAATAGCAAGAATGTCCTTCCTCAAATTGGGAGACCAAAACTGCACACAATACTCCAGGTACGGTCTCACCAGGGCCCTGTACAGCTGCAGAAGGACCTCTTGGCTCCTATAGTCAATTCCTCTTGTGATGAAGGCCAGCATGCTATTAGCTTTCTTCACTACCTGCTGTACCTGCATGCTTGCTTCATTGACTGATGTACAAGAACACCTAGATCTCGTTGTGCTTCCCCTTTACCTAACTTGACTCCATTGAGATAGTAATCTGCCTTCCTGTTCTTGCCACCAAAGTGGATAACCATACATTTATCCACATTGAACTGCATCTGCCATGCATCCGTCCACTCTCCTAGCCTGCCCAAGTCACCCTGTATTCTGATAACATCCTCCTCACATTTCACACTGTCACCCAGCTTTGTGTCATCAGCAAATTTGCTAATATTACTTCTAATGCCTTTGTCTATATCATTAATATATATTGTAAACAGCTATAGTCCCAGCACCGAACCTTGTGGTACCCCACTGGTCACTGCCTGCCATTCCGAAAGGGACCTGTTTATCACTACTCTTTGCTTCCTGTCAGCCAGCCAATTTTCAATCCAACTCAGTATTTTGCCTCCAATACCATGTGCCCTAATTTTGTTCACCAATCTCCTATGCGGGACTTTATCAAAGGCTTTCTGAAAGTCCAGGTACACTATATCCACTGGCTCTCCCTTATCCATCTTCATAGATACATCCTCAAAAAATTCCAGAAGATTAGTCAAGCACAATTTCCCCTTCGTAAATCCATGCTGACTCTGACCTATCCTGTTACTGCTATCCAAATGATTCGTAATTTCACTCCAGCATCTTTCCCACCACTGACGTCAGGCTAACCGGTCTGTAGTTTCCTGTTTTCTCTCTCCCTCCTTTCTTGAAAAGTGGGACAACATTTGCCACCCTCCAATCCACAGGATTGGATCCTGAATCTATAGAACCTTGGAAAATAATTACCAATGCGTCCACAATTTCTAGTTTGTACTGGGTTCACTGCTTTTCATCATTTACATAAATGATTTGGAATGTGACATAGGAGGGATGGTGAGTATGTTTGCAGATGACACCAAAATTGGAAGTGCAGTGGATAGGAAAGAAAGTTACCTCAGAGTAGAATGGGATCTTGATCAGATGGACCAAGGAGTGGCAGATGGAGCTTAATTTAGAGAAATGTGATATGCTGCATTTTGGAAAGACAAATCAGGGCAGGACTTATTCACTTAATGGTAAGGTGCTGGGGAGTGTTGCTGAACAAAGAGACCTTGGAATGCAAGTTCATAGTTCCTTGAAAGTGAAATCACAGGTACATAGGATAGTGAAGAAGATGTTTGATATGCTTGCCTTTATTGGACAGTGCATTGAATATAGGAGTTGGGAGGTCAAGTTGCAGCTGTACAGGACAATGGTTAGGCCACTTTTGGAATACTGTGTGCAATGCTGGTCTCTCTGCTATAAGAAGGATGTTGTGAAACTTCAAGGAGTTCAGAAAAGATTTACGAGGATGTTGCCAAGGTTGGAGGGTTTGAGCTATAGGAAGAGGCTGAATAGGCTGGAGCTACTTTCCCTGAAGCATCGAAGGCTGAAGGGTGGCCTTGTAGAGGTTTATAAAATTGTGAGGGGCATGGATAGGGTGAATAGACAAGATCATTTCCCTGGGCTGGAGGAGTCCAAAACTAGATGCCATAGTTTAAGGTGAGAGGGACGAGGTTTAAAAGGGACCTAAGGGGCAACCTTTTCATGCAGAGGCTGGTACGTGTGTGGATTGAACTGCCAGAAGAAGTGGTGGAGGCTGGCACAATGACAACATTTAAAAGGCATCTGGATGGGCATATGAATAGGAAAGGTTTCAAGGAACATAAGCCAAATGCTGGCAAATGGATATTAGGATATCGAGGATATCACGCTGGCATGGATGAGTTGGACTGAAGGGTCTGTCCAGTGCTCTACAACTCTATGACTCTCTATGACTCTTATGTTAATATCTCTCTTCAAGCAATCCACTTGCAGGCCTTTCTGAAAGGTCCATTAACAGAACTCTATTTGAAAAAAGTGCATGTGTTTTGTTTTGACATTTTGGGGATACTTTGCAATTTTGAGCATAAAAGAACAAGAAATGATTCAAAATAAAAATCTTATACTACTGAAATGTAATAACTGTAAGACATGGAGAAGTAAATCTAGAAATAAGCCTGAATCTCAAGAGCAGCCGCAAGATCCATGGCCAAACTCCATCCACCATTTTAGAATCACCTTTGTCACTTCCTCAAAAACTCAATCAAGTTTGTGAGACATGACCACCTCTACACAAAGCCATGACTAACAAATGCATGTTTTTTTTTCCAAACGTGAGTCAATTCTGGCCATTAGAATCTTCTCCAATAATTTCCTTACCACTGACCTAAGGTTCACTGGCCAGCAATTTCCTGGATAACCCCTGTCGTGACTCTTAAACAAAGGAACAACATTGGCTACTCTCCAGTCCTCAGGAACTTCTCCTATGATTAAAGAGGATACAAAGATTTTGTAACTAACTGCAAATATGTCTGAAGCAGGTTGATTAAAAACATTTAAGCCCCAAATAATTTTACAGAGCACCTGGCAGGACAGAGTGAAAGACTTGTTAGGGTTAAAAGGGTCTAAAGGAATTGATCCTAGAGCGTAGAAAGGAATGAGATCAGAAGTGAAAGGGCCAAAAGTGTTGGCTCAAACAGGCAATTGGAGAAAGAAATCTTTCTGCAGTGATATCCTAGTGGGCTAGGTTGAGGATCGAGTATGAATGACTTTTAGAACTGACTAATTACATTGTAAGTGCATTGGTGATGTGGCTGGAGATTCCTCCAGTGAGAACTGGATATGGAGGAACTGATGACCATGTAGTCAAAGATACCAGGACCCTTAGAGAGGAAGACATAACAAAGTGTGGAGCTGGATGAGCGTAACAGGCCAAGCAGATTCTTAGGAGCAGGAAAGCTGACATTTTGGGACTAGACCCTTCATCAGGGAGGGGAAGAGGGTTCTAAAATAAATAGGGAGAGAGGTGGAGATGGATCAGAGATGGATAGAGGAGAAGATGGGGGAGAGGAGACAGACAAGTTAAAGAGGCAGGATGGAGCCAGTAAAGGTGAGTGTAGGTCGGGAGATAGAAAGGAGATAGGTCAGTCCAGGGAGGATGGACAGGTCAAGGGGGGTGGGATGAGGCTAGTAGGTAGGAAATAAGGGTGCAGCTTGAGGTGGGGGGAGGGGGTAGGTGAGAGGAAGAACAGATTAGGGAGGCGGGGACGGGCTGCAGTTCCTATTATCCCTGAGAGGGGAAGGTGGAGGAACAGGAGGCTGGAAGAATAGAGCAGGCCAGGCAGCATCTGGAGGAAAGGAACAGTCAACGTTTTGGGTATTACCCTTTTTAAGGACTGGACCTGAAACGTTGGCTGCTCCTTTCCTCCAAATGCTCCCTGGTCTGCTGTTGTCTTCCAGCCTCATGGTTGGCTACCTTGGATTCCAGCATGTGCAGTTTTTTTGTCTCTAACCTGAGAGGGAAAGGCAAGTTCTGATGGGTGGCTCGAAGATTCTGCAGAGGGATATAGACAGGGTAAGTGAGTGAACGAAAACTTGGCAGATCGAATATAATGCAGGAAAATGTGAGATTATGCATTTTGGCCAGAACAGTTGAGAAGCTGAATATTACATAAGTGGAGAAAGGCAGCAAAAAACAACAGCACAGAGGGATTTGGGAGTCCTCATGCATAAATCAGAGAAAGCTGGAATGGAAATTCAGCAGGTAATAGAGAAGGAAAATAGAAAGTTGGCCTTACTTTCAATGGGCACGACATATGAAAATAGGGAAGTTTTGCTAAATCTATACAAGTCAGTAGTTTGACAACACATGCATATTGTGAACAGTTCAGGCTCCTTATCTAAGGAAAGATGTACTGCCATTGAAAGCAGTTCCAAGAATGCTCACTTGGCTGATGGCTGGTATGGAGGGATTTTATGCTGAGGAAGCGTTAAATAAATTGGGCTTATTGTCATTGAAATTCAGAGGAATGGGCGGTGACCTTATTGAAACATATAAGATTCTAAGGGGACTTCACAAGCTAGCTGCTGAGAGATTATTTAATCCATGAGAGAGTCTGGGAACAAAGGGCATAATCTCAGAGTAGGGGGTTACCCAGGTAGAAGAGGAATGAAGAGAAATTTATTTTCTCAGAGGGTATTGAATCTGTGGAAGTCATTATGACAGAAGTCTGAGGATATTGGTTCTTTAAATATATCCAAGCTTGAGATAGACAGATTTTTAATAATAAAGGAACCAAAGGTCACAGGGCAAAAGCAGGAAAGTGGAGATGATGATGTTCAGATCAGCCCTGATTTCATTGAATGGCAGAACAGACCCAACGGACTGAATGACCCACTTCCGCTCCTTTGTCTTATGGTCTTCATTCTACATATTACAATGGTTAAAATATAAGAAACAGTCAGACCTTACTGTTTTGACAGTGTTTTTTTTAATCCAGAAGCCCATCAGACAACAACATGAAGGTGAGAGGCACACCTCAGCAAGCAAGACCTGGAAAGATTCCACTCTGTCCAAGTCAGCTGCACATACCCTGTGAAATCTCAAACAAAGTTGTGATCTGGAATCTCTACAAGCAGACCCACAGAGGTGACAATATCTGAGCTGCTGGAGGGTGTGGAACATGAATGTGACGCTGTACCCTCTGAGGATTCCTTCTCCTCAGAAATGTTTTCTAGTCATGTTTACTGGCTGTTCCATAGTCTCACCTGTGGGAGTAGGGTTATGAATGGCAACACCGCTGACAGAAGATCAGAGAGCTCACAGTGTCTTACACATGCATACAACTTTAAACTTGTGACAATCCTCTCCCAAAGCTTGTTACTTAAAGGCCCCACTCTCTACTAGAGTAGTTCCAACCTCTCCATCAGCTACGGAATGGCTCCCTAGCAGCAAGCTACTTCCAGTGACTTTCATCACTAGGTCCTCAGGAGGGCAAGGAGGAAGACACATCCAGCAGATAATATTGTTTCTCTGAGGTTCTGTCCTTTCTTCTCCCATGGAGATAAATGGAAGTTTCTACAATGCTCTGAGGCCAGAAACCATCCACTCAAAATGCTTGTTGCAGCCTCTGAGGCCAATGTTAGGCAAGTGGAAGTCTAGTATGTGGGACTGTCCAGGCCCTGTGCTGGGCATTTGATCTCCAGACCAAACTCTAGCCTTGCTCTCTATCTGGTGTCTGCACACATCCCAAGCTCTGTATCCACGTACCCACATATTTAGAGATGATCTCAAGATGACTGAGGTTTATCCCTCACCCTGGCCGAGTGGAGCAGGCCATTGACCCTCTTGTAGCACTGATTGCTGACTCTGCAGAGACTCGGACTCCCACAAGCTACCTCCACCAGGCTGGACCTGCTGGTGAGGTCTGCCCCTTTGGCTTTCAGGTTACAGAAGCCTCAAATTTTTCTGTTGTGAAGGAGAAGGGAACTAGGTCAAAATCCTGGAACTTCCTTTCTCACAGCACCAGGGGTGCACCTGTGCACCATGGGCTGCAGCTGTTCAAGAAGTGGATTATCACCACCTTCCCTGAACGATTGGGGATGGGCAATAAATGCTGGCCAAACCCTAAATACTAAAAAACGACTTCCATTGATTTTCATTATGTGCTCTTTCAAACTCTTTCACAAATTTAAGGATCAGGAAAGGGCCATACCGGACCTCGTTTTGGGGAATGAGCCCTGTCAGGTAGTTGAAGTTTCAGTAGGGGATTACTTTGGGAATAGTGATAACAATTCTATAAGTTTTAGAATACTGGTGTACAAAGACAAGAGTGGTCCTAAAGGAAGAGTGCTGAATTGGGGGAAGGCCAACTCGAACAAAATTTGGCAGGAGCTGGGGAATGTGGATTGGGAGCAGCTGTTTGAGGGTAAACCCCACATTTGATATGTGGGAGGCTTTTAAAGAGAGGTTGATTAGAGTGCAGGAGAGACATGTCCCCGTGAAAATGAGAGATAGAAATGGCAAGATTAGGGAATCATGGATGACAGGTGAAATTGAGTGACTAGCAAAGAGGAAAAAGGAAGCATACAAAACATCTAGGGAACTGAAAACAGATGAAACTTTGGAAGAAGATCGGAAAAGTAGACCAATCTGAAATGAGGAATTAAGAGGGCTAAAAGGGGTCATGAAGTATCTTTAGCAAGCAGGGTTACAGAAAATCCCAAAGCCTTTAGTTCCTACGTAAGAAACAAGAGGGTAACTAGAGAAAGGGTTGGCCCCCTCAAGGACAAAGGAGGGAAGTTATGCAAGGAGTCAGAGAAAATGAGTGAGATTCTTATTGAGTACTTTGTATACACTGAGGAGAGGGCCATGACAGATGTTGAGTTTAGGGATAGATGTTTGATTACTCTAGGCAAAGTCAGCATAAGGAGGGGGTAAGTGATGGGTATTCTAAAAAGACATTAGGATGGACAAGTCCCCAGGTCCAGATGGGATCTATCCCAGGTTAGTGAGGGAAATGAGAGAGGAATTAGCTGGGGCCTTAAGAGATATCTTTGCAGCATCCTTGAGCACAGGTGAGGTCTCGGAGGACTGGAGAATTGGTAATGTTGTCTCCTTGTTTAAGAAGAGTAGCAAGGATAATCCAGGAAATTATAGACCGGTAAACCTGACGTCAGTGGTGGGGAAGCTGCTGGAGAAGATACTAAGGGATAGAATCTATTCACATTTGGAAGAAAATGGGCTTATTAGTGATAGGCAGCATGGTTTTGTGCAGGGAAGGTCACGTCTTACCAACTTGATAGAATTATTTGAGGAGGTGACAAAGTTGATGGATGAGGGAAGGGCTATAGATGTCATATATATGGACTTCAGTAAGGTGTTTGATAATGTTCCCCATGGTAGGCTGATGGGGAAAGTGAAGTCACGTGGTGTCCAGGGTGTACTAGTTAGATGGATAGAGAACTGGCTGGGCAACAGGAGACAGAGAGTAGTAGTGGAAAGGAGTTTCTCAAACTGAAGAACTGTGACCAGTGGTGTTCCACAGAGATCCGTGTTGGGACCACTGTTGTTTGTTGTATACATAAATGATTTGGAGGAAGGTATAGATGGTCTGATTAGCAAATTTGCAGATGACACTAAGATTGGTGGAAGAGCAGATAGTGAAGGGGACTGTCGGAAAATGCAGCCGAGTATAGACAGATTGGAGAGTTGGGCGGAGAAATGGCAGATGGAGTTCAATCCAAGCAAATGCGAGGTGATACATTTTGGAAGATCAAATTCAAGAGCGAACTATACAGTAAATGAAAAAGCCCCAGGGAAAATTGATACACAGAGAGATCTGGGTGTTCAGGTCCATTGTACCCTGAAGGTGGCAACACAGGTCAATAAGTGGTCAAGAAGGCATACAGCATGCTTTCATTCATCGGACGGGGTATTGAGTACAAGAGTTGGCAGGTCAAGTTACAGTTGTATAGGGCTTTAGTTTCACCGCATTTGGACTACTGTGTACAGTTCTGGTCGCCACATTACCAAAAGGATGTGAATGCTTTGGAGAAGGTGCAGTGGAGGTTCACCAGGATGTTGCCTGGTATGGAGGGCACTAGCTATGAAGAGAGGTTGAGTAGATTAGGATTATTTACTTTAGAAAGACAGAGGTTGAGGGGACACCTGATTGAGTCTACAAAATCATGAGCGGTATAGACAGGGTGGACAGCAGGAAGCTTTTTCCCTGAGTGGGGGACTCAATTACTAGGGGTCATGATTTCAAGGTGAGAGGGGAAAAGTTTAAGGGAGATATGCGTGGAAAGTTCTTTACGCAGAGGGTGTTGGGTGCCTGGAACGCGTTGCCAGCAGAGGTGGTAGAGGCAGGCACAATAGCATCATTTAAGGTGTATCTAGACAGATACATGAATGGGCAGGGAGCAGAGGGATACGGATCCTTGGAAAATAGACAACAGGTTTAGATAGAGGATCTGGTTTGGTGCAGGCTTGGAGGGCCAAACGGCCTGTTCCTGTGCTGTAATTTTCTTTATTCTTTGTTCTTTGTTCTTTGTTCTTTTGTTCTATCTCTATTAGCCACCTCTTGTTCTTCTCCTTTCCAGTATATAACTTAGGTACAGGATTTTAGAATCATAGAATCATATGTCAAGATGAGGCCTTTCAGCCCATTGAATCTGTACTGCAAAACATATATTTCTAACCACACTAGTCCCACTTTCCTATTTTAGTCCCATAGCCTTAAATATTATGACACGTCAAGTGCTCATCTAAGTGCTTTTTAAAGGTTGTGACATTTCCCAGCTCAACAACCCTTGTAGACTGTATATTCCAGAACCCCGCTTCTGAGTGAAAAAAATTGTTCCTCAAATGTCCTCTAAACTTCCTGCCTTTCATTTTGAAAAGTGTATCCCTTTGTTCTTGACTCATCGACTAAACTTGATGCAGTTGCTTTCTCCCCACCCTACCGCATGCCCCTCATAATCTTGTACAGCCTTAGCCCCAACCTTCTGTCAGGTCCCCCCTCAGCCTTCTCTGCTCCAAAGAAAACAACCCAAGATTATTCAGCCTGTCTTTATACAGCTAAAATGTTCCGTCCCAGGCAACATCCTGGTGAATCTTCCCTGTAGCGTCTCCAATGCAATCACATCCTTCCTCTTGTGTGGTGACTAGAATTGCACATGAAACCCCAGCTGTGGCCTCACTACTAACCTGCTTATTATTCCACAGAATTGTCCCGCTTTTCTGGTGATTAAAATGAGAGGGACTTTTCTCTGAAGAGAAAACTGCCTGGAACGATCGTCATAAGTAGATAGTGCTCTATTGTAGTGAGGTAACACAATGCGGATGATTATTGAAAATATTATTGCAGGGGCATCTTGAAACTGGCCATCAATTGTTGGTGCTATCAGTCACCTTCCTGGCTTTAAAATCCAGGAAGTTAGCAAGAGAGCAGGAAATGCATGTGCAAATTTTCCAGTCAGCCAGGCAAGTGCCATAACTTGTTAACATTTCCCAGTAGCTCTTTAAAGGATGATTACTCATAACATTTTCCAGCTCTCCCTCTTTCCAATGCTGAAAATGATATTATTATACTTGGGCCTGTTTATATTGATGATCTAACTGTGGCCTGAGAATATAAGAACATCAGAAGTGGGAGCAGGAATAGGCTGTCTGGCCCGTTGATCTTTTCATGGGCTCAGCTCCACTCACCCAGCTGCTCACTATAGCCTTTAATTCCTTGACTGTTCAAAAATCCATCTTTGCCTTAAAAACATTCAACAAAATAGCCTCAGTTGCTTCACTGAGCAGGGAATTCCACAGATTAACAACTCTCTGGGTGAAGTGCTGGTGCTGGAACTCTGTGGTTCCTCCTCAACACAGTCCTATATCTGAGATAATGGGAACTGCAGATGCTGGAGAATCCAAGATAACAAAGTGTGAAGCTGGATGAACACAGCAGGCCAATGCTGCTTGGCCTGCTGTGTTCATCCAGCTTCACACAGTCCTATATCTGCTCCCTTTGACCCTTAGTTCAAGAAACTAGTTTTTTTTTAAATTCATTCACAGGATGAAAGCATCACTTGCCAGGCAGAATTTATTGTCCATACATAATTGTCAGGAGTCAACCACGTTGCTATGGGCCTGAAGTCACATGGAGGCCAGACCAGGTAAGGATAACAGTTTCTTTCCCTAAAGAACATTAGTGATCCAGATAGGCTTTTCCCAGCAAACAACAATCAATTCATGGTCATCATTAGATTCTTAATTCCGGATATTTATTGAATTCAAATTCCACCACCTGCCATGGTAAGATTTGAACTCTGGTCTCCAGAACATTATCTGGGTCTCTGGATTAATAGTCCAGCAATAATACCACTAGGCCATTGCCTCCCGACAAATACAGGGATATACAGGGATCAAACAGGTATCCGACTCAAAACACATTGGACAAAGGGACACAGTTATCCATCCAAATAGGACAAACTTGTGCAGGAAGCAATTTGATCCCTCTCCTTTTTTTCTGGTATCCCAATGATTGTATCAGTTGCAGCCTCTGCTCCTGTCCAAAAATGGAAAATTCCACAATTTTCTTCCAGTTTTGATCCTCACCTACTTTTTAAGGACCATCTCTAACTTTTTTCCATCTCTTCCTCAACATACTCGATCTCATCTTCACCAATTTTCCTGCCATTGTTGCATTGTGTTTTCTTTGATTTGCTGATGAGAATCTGTGTTTCACTGGTTTGGTCAGCATTTATTGCCCATCTCTAATTGCCAAAAGGGACATTAGGATTCAAACATTTTTTGTTGTAGGTAACCAGGTAAAGATGGCACAGTTCATTTCCTAATGGACAATAGAAAGCCTGACAGGTTTTTAACAATCGACAGCAGCTACACAGTTGCATTAGGCTTTTACTTTATTCCAGATGTTAGTGAATTCAAACTTAACTATCTACCACAGTGGGATTTGAACTCGTGTTTCCAGAACTATTTTGGTAGCCCATTTACATTATCGTTCCGACCAAATCTATGGCAGTATGACAGTATCTGTAACAGTAATTACCACACAGTCCCTGTGGAGGCCAAGTCCCTTTTTCAAATTGAGGATACCTTCCATCCAGTTGTGTAAACCACTTTCAACATGGTCGATGGGATAGTCTTTGAACTGATCTAACAATGCAAGACTGGGCATTCACGGATGTGGAGGCCCATCAGCAGCAGTAGAATTGCAGTCTAACAATCTCACAGCCTGGCATATCCCCCACCCAACCACAACCATTCAGTCAAGAGATAAACCCTGTTTCAATGGAGAGTTCAGGAGCAGTTCCAGGCAAACCTAATGAGGTGCCAATCTGGTGAAGCTCTCAGACAAGACTACTTGCATGCTAAACAGCATAAGCAGCGAGTGGTTGACAGGGCAAAGCAATTGTACACCAATATATCAGATCTAAGCTCTGCAGTCCTGTCACATCCAATTGCGAATGTTGATGGACAATTAAACAGTTCACTGGAGGAGGAGACTCCACAGATGCTCCCATCTTCAGTGATGGGGAGACCTGCAGATCAGTGCAAAAAATAAGTCTGGAGCATTCATTGCATACTTCAGCCAGAAGTGCTGAGTGAGTGAGCCATCTCGGCCTCTGCAGAGGTCCCCAGTATGACAATTGCCTATCAATAACAATTCAATTCAGTCCAGATGATATGAGGAAACAATTAGAAGGACTAGACACTGCAAAGGCCATGGGCCCTTATAGTATTCCAGCAATAGTACTGAAGACATGTGCTTGCTGTGCCCCTAGCCAAGCTGTTCCACTGCAGCTAAAACACTGGCATCTACCTGATAATGTGGGATATTGCCCAGGTATGTCTGACACACAAAAAAACAGTACAAATCCAACATGGCCAATTACTATTCCATTAGTCTACGCTCAATCATCCATAAAATTATGGAAGTAATCATCAACAGCGTTATCAAGTAGCAAATCTGCTCAGACACACCCAGTCTGGGTTCCACCAGCACCATTCAGCTCCTGAGCTCATTACAGCCTTGGTTCGAACATGAATAAAGCTGAATTCCAGGGGTGAGGTGAAAGTGACAGCCCTTGACATCAAGACTGGTTTTAACCCAAGTATGGCATCAAAGAGCAAGCAAAATTGGAAGTAATGGGAATCAAGCGCAAACTCTCCACTGGCTGGAAACATACCTGGCATATAGGAAAATGGTTCTTGTTATTGTTGGAGGCAAGCCATCTCTGCAAGAGTTCCTCAAGATAGTGTCTTAGGCCCAACCATCCATTGTTTCATCAGTAACCTTGTCTCCATCGTTAACGTCAGAGGTGGGGACGTTCACGAATTATTGCACAATGTTCAGCACTATTTGTGACTCCTCAGATACTGAAGCAGTGCATGCTCAATGCAGAAAGGCCTGAATAATATCTAGGTTTTGACAAGTGGCAAGTAGCATTCATTCCACTTAAATGTCAGGCAATGACCAACTCCAACAAGAGAAAGTCTAACCATCGTCCCTTGACATTCCGTGGTATCACTGTTTCTGAACACCCCACAATCAGCATCCTAGGAAATAGTATTAAAACTGAGCTGGACTAGCCATGTAAATATTGTGGCTGTAAGTCCAGGTTAGAGGCTAGAAATACTGTAGCAACTAACTCTCCTCCCCAAAGCTTATCCACATCCACAAGGCACAATTAAAATATCTGGGCAGCCTCTGGATGACAGCAGCTCCAACAGCCCTCAAGAAGCTTGATATCCTACAGGACAAAGCATCCTGCTTCACTGACACTCCATCCACATCTACTCCATCCACCACTGATATTTAGGAGCAGCGGTGTGTACCAACTACAAGATGCATTGCAAAACTTCACCAATGCTTCTTAAACACCACCTTCCAATCCCATGGCCACTACTATCAAGGAGATGGGCAGGAAGTACATGGGAACACCACCACCTTCATCTTCCCCTCCAAGCCACTCATTATCCTGACTTGGAGATATATTGCCATTCCTTCAGTGTCATTGGATCAAAATTCTGGAATTGCAGCCCTAAAAGATTTGTGGGTCTATCAACAGCAATTATATTTTGCTGATGTTATTATTGTCATTTATAATGCATTTTGATGCACCCTTCTTTACTTGTCCTGTTACCGCTCCCTTCTGCCTTGCACCATCATCTTTCTTGTCATCAAATCTCTCTTTCTTTCAATTTCTATCAAATACTTTCAATTGTGTTCTTTATCAGCCCCCACCCAACTTTCTCTGTTTTTGAACACGTATAAAGCCTGTTGGTTCTCTAGCATTTCTCCAGTTTTGAATTATTTAAATAATTCAGTTCATTTTCTTTCTCCATTCATACTGTCTGACTGGCAGAGAATTTCCAGCAATTTATGAGTTTATTGTAGGAAATGATTTATGGTGACTACTTCTTTGTTGTCCACTATATCCACCAGGAATAAATCTAGACCTCTTTTTGTCAGTGCTTCAAATGATAAATCAAATATCTTGGTGACATTAACTAAAGGGTAAACTAACAGATGGTTATATTTTGAGGAAAGGCCACTGAATCTGAAACAGTAACTCTGATTTCTCTCCACAGAGGCTGTTGGACCTGTTGAGCTTTCCAGCAAATTCTATTTTTGTTTCTGAATTCCGGCATATGCAGTCCTTTCAGTTTTTTTTTGGCTGAGCTGGTTACATCACTGACTTAATATGGCAGAGACATGAATGTAATCCCACCATGGCAGGAGGATTTTAAATCCAGCTAATGATAAATTTGGATTAACATGTCAATTGCAGTAATGGTTACTTATTTGTGATCTATATAAAAACACAGCAAGTTTACTAATGCTAATAATTGACCTTATGAAGGAAACCTGTCACCTTTATCTCATCTGATTTGTGTGACTCCAGACCCACTTCCCTCTGAAGTCGGTACCAGCTGTTTTTTAGCAATGGGCTCACTTCCCCTGTCTCAGGGCAATGAAGGGTCAGAAGCAAATGCTGAGCTGACCAGTGTCAGCTATATCACTTGAGCCTGTTCTGGAAGCTCTGCAACATTCTGCATACAAGATAAGATAGTCAGAATTATACTGCTTGTAGAGAGTAAACCTCAAGGGTGTCCATGAACGTCATCTGAACCGATGATGTTTGCAACCTTGAAAATCACTTCCGTGTATTTTTCATTTTGTCCCTGTATACGTAAGATTTCCTGGTGTGTGATTGTTAAAGTATTTTTGAGGTCACATGATGGAGATCCAGTTGAGGAGCAGAGAGATTAAGAGCTGGTAGCAATTTAAATGTGATTGCTCAGGAGTTGTCACTCTATCCACACATCTTAGCCATGAGTGTGTAATATCAGGAGCATCGTTTAAAAGGTCACATCAAATGAACCGGAAACTAACAGTGGAGAGATTAAAATCAGGGCCGTTCATGAGCTCAAAAGGCCAGATGTCATGCAGGCTGTTGGGGCTGGGAGGAGACCTCAGCAATGGGGAGGCATGAGACAATGGGTTGGAGTTAAAACAAAGATGATATGATAGAGATGATATTTAACCAGTCTTTGGGAACATCAAGGTGTTGGTGTACTGGAGGCTTTATGAGTTCAGTAGGACCTACAGCTTACCAGCACACAATGTGGGAGTGTGGCCAGGGGTCAAGCCTGGAAGTAACAAAGCCATTGATGAGGGGTTCAGCAGCAGATGAGCGGAAGTAAGGGCAGAGCTGGACATGTTACACTGAAGGAATAAAACAGCCTTAGTGATGCCGCAGAAGCTTGACGTCGCATCAAGGATGACACCAAGGCTGCAAACAAACTGGCTTAATCTCAAAAAGCTGCCAGGGATGGAGTTAAGGGCTGGGGGACCACTCGGTCTTTATTTGGAGGAAATTTTTATGAGTCAAGCAATGGATGTTGGACAGGGAGCTTGATGATTTTGAGGCAGCGCAGGAATCAAGAAAGGTGGTGTTAAGTTTAACTGGGTGTTGCCAGCAAGTGCATAGGGCTGCACTTTATGCTTTTCCGACTAAAAGGCAGCTGAGTCATGTCTTTCAGAGGGATTTTCATGGCAAGGCCCAGCGAGAGTTTGCGCTGCATCTTTTAAACTTGCCTCATTAGCTACCTTCCCTGCCCCTTTGATGTCCGTCTCATCGAATCTACCCTCACAAATCAAGAGCCATTTTTAGAACAACTCACCAGTCCCCTGAAATCTTCACAAAGGAAAGAATTTCTAGCACCCACACCAATCCCTAGCACCCACATCATCTTGATAAGGCCAGAGATAGTAAGAACCACAGATGCTGGAGGCAGAGATAGCATAGTGTGCAGCTGGAGGAACACAGCAGGCCAGGAAGCATCAGAGGAGCAGGAAAGTTGATGTTTATGGTTGTAAACCTTCTTCAGAACAAAAGTCTGTTTAAAAGGCTATTGTGCATCTGGACAAGCACTGGCATTCCAAAACTGCACTGAGGGGTGCAGACAGTCACCCTGAAGATATCAGAGAAGGGGACAATGAAGCCGTGATTATTGCACAGGGACCTGGAGGTCCTGTCAGACAGGGTGGTGAGGAAGAGGGATGCACGATGAGCAGAGGAGACTATGACATTAAACCCTAGCAGCTTGGTCTGAGATCACCACCAAGGTCAGTGCAGCCTCCATGATATATAGAAATATGCAGCAGTAACACAAAATCAGTTACCTACTCTGCTGTGTTGAGCTAAGAGCCATGCTCTTCTGTCTATTACCACACACTCACTCTATCTTTGCCTGCTGCTCCAAGTCTCATGCTTTGCCACCCTCACTATCGCCTACAACATATTCCCTCACTCATTCTCACACCCCAGCCAACCTGCCACAACACTAACCTTGCTAGGCCTCGGTGCTGCCTTTTCACTTACTCTGGACTCCACTTTGCCTTTTGACCTCCTGCACCAACATTAACAGGTATGCCACCCACTGTCATCTCACTCAATCCCTTTCCTTTCCTTATTCCATGAGGCAAGAGTCCACAAAAGTGCAGAAAGGGAACAATGGATGAAAGAGTGCCTGGCATCATGTTCCTCACCATCTATGAAGAGACATAGAAAAGTACAGCATAGTACAGGCCCTTCGGCCCACAATGTTGTGCCGAGACAGTCTTGCTCCTTCCACCCTTCCCTCCGCCCCTCCAGCATGGATCTCATAACTGAAGTCACCCTGATCGGGCTTCTGAAAATGGCCAATCCCTGGACTGATATAGGGCCCTGCCCTTGACATATAGGATCACTTGACAGGTGGGTGCCTCCCTGGGCTTCAATGAGGACTACTCCCTTTAGACTTTGGCTGCTGTCTTGCTTCACATGCAGTGTACTTGCCACATATTGTCCTGGAACATGGTGCGGGTGTGGGATTCACATCACACAGGAAGATTGAGGACTGATCCAGTGAGGCAAGTGACCTGATTGTGTGTCTACTACAATGGGCACAGCAAGACAAGGCAAGCCAAGTTTGCTGTGGGCATGCACCTGGGTGCTAAATGAGCTTGTGCTAAGAGAGCAAGGGAGCAACTCTGAGATGCAGCCTGGACAAATCTGTGAGCCAGGTGCCTGGCCTTCTGGGCAAGGTGTCCTGGCAGCAGATCTTCAATGTAAATGCAAGTCTGTTCTTCCTAAACAAGCAGACCAGAGAGTGCTGTGAAGATCATGAGAAGTTGGCAAATGTCAGAAGCCATTGTTCCTGGGCGATGGGGGCATGAGACAGTTGACTACATTTTGTACCTTGAAACCCTGTTTGGTCATGAAATACATGGGGAATCTTTGCAGCCAGAGATGAGCAGGAGACGCTAGGCACCAGCTCTGAATTCCATGTTGAGAATTCTCGATGTCTAGTTTGTTTGCTGCATTTAGTGAGACAGCAGGCTGAATATTAATGAGGCTTGTTGTACCGTAAGTATGGTATTTAAGTCATAATAATCCCCAAATAAGCAACTTGCCTATGCCCACCAAGAAACTTGCCTTGCTGCCCAGCAGATGCATCAAAGATGAAGAGAGTTCCTCTGAATGTTGTGAGAGAGACCTCACTAAATCTCTCATGCAATTCTGCCACAAATCTCATGGTTGCCTACATGACATTGTGAATTCAGATGACATCATAGCAGCCTGTAGGCAGGATCAGAAGGCACAGAAGCAGAAGTAGACTATTCAGCTAGTCAATGAGATCACGGCTGATTTGATAGCCCTCAATTCCACTTTCCTGCCCTCTGTGACAATGAGTTCCACAGATTCACTTCCCTCTGGCTGAAGAAATTCCCCCTCAACCAAGTTATAGAACACAGAACATAGACCAGTACAGCACAGTACAGGCCCTTCGGCCCATGACGTCGTGCCAAACTTTTACCCAATCTTAAGGTCTATCTAGCCTCCACCCCTACCTTATACTATCATCCATATGCCTATCTAATAGCTGCTTAAATGCCCCGAATGAGGCCTACTCCACTACCCTCTCTGGCAATGTATTCCACTTCCCGACTACTCCCTGAGTAAAGAACTTACCTCTGACATTTCCCCTATATCTACCTCCACTCACTTAAAAACTATGCCCCCTCGTAAGAGCTACCTCCACCCTAGGAAAAAGTCTCTGGCTCTCCACTCTATCTATACCTCTGATCATCTTGCACACCGCTATCGTCACCTCTCATAGAACATAGAACATAGAACATAGAACATAGAACATAGAACAGTACAGCACAGAACAGGCCCTTCAGCCCACAATGTTGTGCCGAACATTGATCCTCATGTATGCACCCTCAAATTTCTGCGACCATATGCATGTCCAGCAGTCTCTTGAATGACCCCAATGACCTTGCTTCCACAACTGCTGCTGGCGACGCATTCCATGCTCTCACAACTCTCTGTGTAAAGAACCCGCCTCTGACATCCCCTCTATACTTTCCTCCAACCAGCTTAAAACTATGACCCCTCGTGTTAGCCTTTTCTGCCCTGAGAAATAGTCTCTGGCTATCAACTCTGTCTATGCCTTTCATTATCTTGTATACCTCAATTAGGTCCCCTCTCCTCCTCCTTTTCTCCAATGAAAAAAGTCCAAGGTCAGTCAACCTCTCTTCATAAGATAAGCCCTCCAGTCCAGGCAGCATCCTGGTAAACCTCCTCTGAACCCTCTCCAAAGCATCCACATCTTTCCTATAATAGGGCGACCAGAACTGGACGCAGTATTCCAAGTGCGGTCTAACCAAAGTTTTATAGAGCTGCAACAAGATCTCACAACTCTTAAACTCAATCCCCCTGTTAATGAAAGCCAAAACACCATATGCTTTCTTAACAACCCTGTCCACTTGGGTGGCCATTTTAAGGGATCTATGTATCTGCACACCAAGATCCCTCTGTTCCTCCACACTGCCAAGAATCCTATCCTTAATCTTGTACTCAGCTTTCAAATTCGACCTTCCAAAATGCATCACCTCGCATTTATCCAGGTTGAAGTCCATCTGCCACCTCTCAGCCCATCTCTGCATCCTGTCAATGTCCCGCTGCAGCCTACAACAGCCCTCTATACTGTCAACAACACCTCCGACCTTTGTGTCGTCTGAAAACTTGCTGACCCATCCTTCAATCCCCTCATCCAAGTCATTAATAAAAATTACAAACAGTAGAGGCCCAAGGACAGAGCCCTGTGGAACACCACTCACCACTGACTTCCAGGCAGAATATTTTCCTTCTACTACCACTCGCTGCCTTCTGTTGGCCAGCCAATTCTGTATCCAGACAGCTAAGTTCCCCTGTATCCCATTCCTCCTGACCTTCTGAATGAGCCTACCATGGGGAACCTTATCAAATGCCTTGCTGAAGTCCATATACACCACATCCACAGCTCGACCCTCATCAACTTTTCTCGTCACATCCTCAAAGAACTCGATAAGGTTTGTGAGGCATGACCTGCCCCTCACAAAGCCGTGTTGACTGCATTTGATCAAGCCATGCTCTTCCAGATGGTCATAAATCCCATCTCTCAGAATCCTTTCTAACATTTTGCAGACGACAGACGTGAGACTTAATGGTCTGTAATTGCCGGGGATTTCCCTATTTCCTTTCTTGAAGAGAGGAATTACATTTGCCTCTCTCCAGTCCTCAGGTACGACTCCAGTGGAGAGCGAGGATGCAAAGATCCTCGCAAGTGGCGAAGCAATTGCATCTCTCGCTTCCCAAAGCAGCCGAGGATAAATCTGGTCTGGGCCTGGCGACTTGTCAATCTTAATGTTTGACAAAATTTTCAGCACATCAGCTTCCTCTATCTCTATCCATTCCAGCATGCACACCTGCTCTTCAAAGGTTTCATTCACTACAAACTTCGTTTCTTTCGTAAAGACAGAAGAAAAAACTCATTTAGGGCTTCCCCTACCTCCTCAGACTCCACACACAAGTTCCCTGTGCTATCCCTGATCGGCCCTACTCTTTCTTTGACCATTCTCTCATTCCTCACATAAGTGTAAAATGCCTTTGTGTTCTCCCTAATCCGTTCTGCCAAGCCTTTCTCGTGCCCCCTCCTGGCTCTCCTCAGACCATTTTTGAGCTCCTTCCTTGCCTGCGTGTAATCCTCTCTAGCTGAACTTGACCCTAGCTTCCTCCACCTTATGTAAGCTACCTTCTTCCTTTTCACAAGAAGCTCCACCGCTCTCGTCATCCAAGGTTCCTTTATCTTACCCCTTCTTGCCTGTCTCAGAGGGACATATTTACTCATCACTCGCAACAGCTGTTCCTTAAACAGTCTCCACATGTCTATAGTGCCCTTACCATGGAACAATTGCTCCCAGTCCATGCTTCCTAACTCATCTTTTGTTGTTCTAAAGAGAAAAGCCCTAGCTTTCTCAACCTTTCCTCATAAGACCTTCCCTCCATCCCAGGCAACATCCCAGTGAATCTCCTCTGCACCTTTCCGACGCTTCCACATCTTTCCTGTAAAGAGGTGACCAGAACTGGACACAACACTCCAGATGTGGCCGAACCAGGCTTTTGTATAGCTGGAGCATAACTTGACAGCTCTTGAACTCAATCCCTCTATTAATGAAAGCTAACATGCCATATGCATTCTTAGCAACTCTATCCAATTGGGTGGCAGCTTTCAGAGAACTGTGAACATCAACCCAAGATCCCTCTGCTCCCCCACACTGCCAAGAATTTTTCTGTTAACCCTGTATTCTGCTTTCAAGTTTGTCCTTCCAAAATTAATCAACTCACATTTTTCAGGGTTAAACTCCATCTGCCACTTCTCAGACCAGCTCTGCATTCTATCAATGTCCTTTTGTAACCCAGGACAGCCCTCCACACTGTCCACAACGTGAACCACCTTTGCATTGTCCGTGAACTTGCTAATTCACCCTTCCACTCCTTCATCTAAATCATTTACGAAAAGCGTCATCTCTTCACTTTGAGGTCATTCCCCAACTCCTAATCTCTCCTACGAGTGGAAGCATCTTCCCCATCTAACCGTGTCTCCCTGTATTCTTTCAATCAGATCTCCACTCCTTCTAAACTCCATCGAATATCGACTCAGAGTCCTTAGATGATAAGCCCTTCATCCCAGGATCATTCTTATAAATATCCCCTGAAACCCCTCCAAGGCCAGCACATCTTTCCTTAGATACAGGGCACAAAAGTGCTCACAATATTCCAAATGCAGTCTGACCAGTGCCTTATACAGCATCAGCGATACATCTCTGCTGTAGTGTTCTAGCTCTCTTGAAAGAATGTTTACATTGCACTTAATTTCCTAACTGCCAAGTGAACCTGCATGTTAACCTTAAGGGAATTAAGCAGTTGGACTCCCAAGTCCTTTAGTGTTTCAGATATCTGAAGCCTTTCCCCATTTAGAAAATAGTCAGTGGCTTTACTCTTCCTACAACGTGCAAAACCTCATACTTTTCCACATTGTATTCCATTTGCCATTTCTTTTCCCACTTGTTTAACCTGCCCAACTGCTTTTGCAACCTCCCTGCTTCCTCAACACCACCTGCCCCTCCAGCTATCTTTGTATCATCTGCAAACTTAGCAACAATGTCCTCAGTGCCTTCATTCAGATTGTTAATATATAACGTGAATAGCTGTGGTCCCAACATGGACCCCTTTGGAACTCCACTAGTCACAGGATGCCATTCCAAACAAGACTCCTTCATCTCCACTCTATGCTATTCAGCCAATTCTCTATCCTTGCCAATACTTTGCCCCTAACAAATAAGAAATAAATTAGAGAAGGATGTATTTTTCTCAAACTCAAGGGTGCTTGAGAGAAAGTTTGGAAAGGGAAGCAGCAGATCAATGGTCTTAAACTTAGTGATTTAAAAAAAACCCAGCTCTTTGCACTTGTTTTTGAAATTGAGATTGAAGAAGACAGGGAAATGTGATTCAAGAAGAGATTTTATGACAAATAAAAGAAACTGAGTTATCTTCATATTCCAGAAATGGTGAGCAGTTTTAGTAGATAGGCTGGAACCCAATAATGCTTTTATGTGAATCAAAACAAATTACTAAAGATCTGCTGATGCTGGAAATCAGAAATAAAAGTAGAATTTGCTGGAAGAAACTCATCGGGTCTGGCGGCGTCATTGGTGAGAAAGCACAGTTAATGTTTTGGGTCCAATGACCTTTCTTCAGAACAAACTCTTCTGAAAGGTTAATTCTGATTTCACTCCACAAATGCTGCCAGGCCTGCTGAGTTTTTCCAGCAATTTCTGTTTTTTGTTGTTTAATGTTTTGTAGGACCTAGCCCAATTTGACAGTGCATGACTGAACCAGTTGTTCAGTGTATCTGTTCAAGTCATGTCACTTGGGCACAATGGAGCTGAGCTGAGAGTTGGGCTAGCCCAGAGATGAGTCACCCAATGAATTCCCCTTCCTCCTTAAGGAGACACTCGACTTTCATTCAACATTCATGACGTCGTTTGTGGTATATTGTATACTTTCCCACAAAGCATATACGACTGAAAACTGAGGTCTTGTGAGACAGTTGTCTTAAAGTCTATGTTACAACACTAACTATTTACAGGATTATAGCATTATGGGCTTACACAAATAATTTGGGTATTACAATGCTTGAAGTTATTGTACATTATAGACACATGGGACAAGCAACAAATACTGGCCTAGTCAAGGTCACCTATGTTGCTTTGAACAAACGAAGCACATAATTGAGTAGCTACACTGATTCTGTTCACAGACAGAATGACTGAAAGTGATGTGACTGCCTCTATATAGGAATGTCACACATCATCATGTTGTGTCACGGTGTTAAAGGTAAATTGTACATATGACAATACCCCCCACAACAGCAGGAGTAGATCAGTCATTCAGCAATGCACAAGAATCAAGCCTGATTTTCCCTAATTGATTAGTGCAGTGCAATGATGCTCCAATATATACAGCCTGACACCTTCCTTTAACTGTATACATCGGCTTCACGTGAGAACCGCCTTTCAGAGTTTTACTCCCATTTCCTCTAATGAATGTTTCACAGGATTTGGAATAAAGTATGAACAAGCTATCATCTCAAGCCAGAGGCTAGCCACATTGGACATCCATATCTGCTGTGGTTGGACAGCGTTCAAGCTGTTCTTTATTTGAGGCAAGCTGTTTCTGGCTGGCATGCTTCCCAATTGTCAACTTCAGTTTGTTCTTCATGAACCAAATCTGCGGCAACAACTGTGACAGTCAGAACTTGCAAATGATAGGCTTAGCTCACCAAGAAATTGCAGTTTTGCTCCATGAAAATGTTGCAATGTTCACTGCAAGATGTACATAGGGGTTGGAAGTTTCAAATAATTGTCCCTTGAGAACAATTAGTAAATAAAGGCAGAGTGAGATATCGACGGTCTTATGGAAACAAGTGGAAATGAAGAGTTCACTGTTTGAACCTGTGAACAAATTAATAGCAATATTAGATATGTATGGGTGGGAACCCCTTTCTCTGCTTCCTGAGGTAGTAATATATCAGGGATCATTTTGATAAATGGATTTTAAGACTCTGGAGACAATTCAGTTGGTAAATTCTTTTTATCAAAAGCATCAATGCCAGGCATGATCTATTCAACTTCTGAAAAGGCACAATTCCCAATTAGAAGATTTTTTTTTCATTCACCGGATGAGGGCTTCACTGTCTGGGTGAGCATTTATTTCCCATTCCTAATTGCCTAGAAAGCAGCTAAGAATCAACCACAATGCTATGGGACTGGAATTACATGTAGTCCAAGTTAGGTAAGCATGGCAGTTTCCTTCCCTAAAGGGCAGGAGTGAACCAGATGGGTTTTTCTCCAACATGAAACAATAGATTCATGGCCATTATTAGACCTGTAATTGCAGATTTTTTTTTAATAACTTAATTCACACTCCACATCAGCCATAGCAGAATTTGAGCCAAAGTCCCCAGTACATTACCTAGGCCTCTGGATTAACAGTCCAGCAATAATACCACTCGGCTATCATGTCTGTCTTGTGTACACTTGGAACAGACATGTACATATGCTTAATGACTGCATCACTGTACCTCATAGGTGGAGAAGTTCAAATCAAAATAAAAATGCCTGAGTTCCCCAAAATGGAAGTGTTTCATTTAAATAATTCTTAAAGCAAAAAGGTGTCTACTTTTCAACATTTACCAGGAGAACAAGAGATGAAATGAACTATTATTACAAAAAACATTGAGCTCAATAAAAATGATTGGAGTACCACAACAGTAAATAGAAGCAGCATTTGTTAGATAGGCACAGGTGATGAAATGCAATAGAAACAGTTAACAAATAGAATCAATCTTTACAATTTCTAGAACACATGAGTGAGATCTTTTAAAGGAAACACTTGCATTTACATAGAACAAGAGACAACACAGTGTGGAGCTGGAGAAACAGCAGATCAGGCAACATCAGAGGAGTAGGAAGCCTATGTTTCGGGTTGGGACTTTTCTTCAGAATTTATATAGAACCTTGTGTAATCTCAGGATAACCAAAAGTGCTTTACAGCCAATAAACTATGGTTGAAGTGCAGTTAGTGTTGTAATTTAGGATTTGCACACAGTCAGCTCCCGGAAACAATGTGACAATGACCAGGCAATGGTTTTATAATGTTGATTTAAGGGATGACTGCTGACCAGAATGCTGGGCTCAGTATTGACTAAAACATTGGGGCTAGCCTCCCTTCTTTTGTGAAAATAGTGGCACAGAATCACTTATGTCCACTACTGGGGCAGGTGGGATTTTCAGTCATTTGACCGTCTAAAAGTTTGAATCTCAGACAGTGCAGCACTCCCCTGAAATGTCAGTCTTGATTTTCTGTCCGTGTTTCTGAGGTAGAAATGTTCTGAAGAATGAGCCGACCCAAAACATCAACTTTCCTTCTCCTTTGATGTTGCCTGTCCTGCTGTGTTCTTCCAGCTCCCCACTGTGTTATCCATAATGCTATGACTTACTCCAGTCTGTGTAAATTTTGTATTAATCTATATTCATTTTCAGTGAATTTGAACTCATTGTTACTTTGAGCCTATCTACATGTGGCAATAATATGCTTTATAAGTTACCGACCTCTATAATCAATGGTTTCAGGGAATATTCTTAGCTAGATTCTTCAAGTGTGAACATGGCTGCTAAGAAATTATTTATATGCAAGTTCATGGTGCAGTTGTTTTGAAGTCATGTTTATGACTCTTCAATGACTTTGCACATGTAGCAAAGTAGCTTGAGATTTGCTGCTGGATTTGGGAATCCTGTCTGTGTGAAAATCAACAGTCTTTTTGATGTACATTGTGTGACCTACGCAGCATAAAAAGGTGGATTTAACTGAAAACTCTCTTAGTGTTAATATACTGAGATTCCAAAAATGTCTTTTAACTTGTACTGACACAGCATTTTACAGAGTCATTTGTGGCTGTTGCTAACTGGTTTTCAGCGACCTTAATGGTAAATATCTGCATTCTTGATTGCTGAGTGTTAGATCTTTCCATTAAACCTGCAAGTTTCATGCTCACAGCTTCATTCGTTTCATCAGTGGTTCAGAATGTTTTGAGGGCTGTTAATGGTTTGGTTATCAAATTAAAACTAACACTGTTAACCAAATTCAGCAGATAAACCTGCAGTTTAAAAAGTGTTTAAAGTAAACTGAATAACATACAAATATCCAGCTTTTACTGTTCCTTCGATTAAAGCAAATAGTTTGCTGTGTTGAGAGAAAGCATGTGTTCTTTCTGCTTATTTAAATGTCAATTTTCTCTTATGAATTATGCTCCCTTTAATTAGCTACACTAAGTAAAGCCAGTTTCTGTTACGTGAATAAGCCTTGCTTGGGGCCAGTCATGTGATCTGTGGGGGCTAGGTCAAGCAGCAAGCTTACATTGTACTACAGCAGAGAGGGACGGAGAGATTTTAGCCCCGTAGTGTCCATTCCATTGTCTTGCACCAGAGCCTGGTGAAAGTCACTAAAAGACCAACAATGAGAGCAGGATTTTGGATGATAGGAGTCAGTACTATGGAGGGATTGGTTTCCATATAAATTTATAGTATAGCTGCTCTGGCCACTATTCTGTCA
This sequence comes from Stegostoma tigrinum, assembly GCF_030684315.1. Classification (NCBI taxonomy): domain Eukaryota; kingdom Metazoa; phylum Chordata; class Chondrichthyes; order Orectolobiformes; family Stegostomatidae; genus Stegostoma; species Stegostoma tigrinum. The sequence goes on along the minus strand of NC_081365.1, from coordinate 17,856,502 downwards.
CTACTAATGTCCTTTCTTTCCCAACGACTAGTAAGCTGTCTTTAGAAGATTCAGCTGATGCCTGTAACATGCCAGAACTGTCCGAATGAGGCCAGTGAACGAACTGACAGCCGTCCTGTTGCCAGCACTTGGAGAGTGCTGTGTGAATCAGTTGGAAGTGAGTCCCTATTTGCACCGAGGAACAGGGCTTTGTGCTAACCCTAAATCAGCAAAGATCGGCAGATTCTCCTTATATTGTGCACATTAGCTGTGAGACTGAACTGACCAGGGATGGATGCAATTGCATGTCACTAAGGTCGGGATTTTCATCGTAATAAAGAGCCTTTCTATTGTAGTGAAAAAGGCAGCTGATCCCTGAAACTGGGAGTTCCACTCCCTGAACATGACACCTACCATTTTGATGGAGGTGAGAATAGGAGCAAATCATGTTTGACACAAATAAGCGGCTGCCCTGATAAGACAGTGGCTGCCTTCACTGATACATGATTTTGGAGACCTGTGTATCTGAAACATGAGATGAACAGATTAAACCAGTTAAGAATTCTCTGTACTTTGTGAATTTGTTTGGATAGGGGAGACACAACACCTGCTTGTATATGGCCCCAGAACATCTGTGGAAGAGGTTAGGTGTCCTTTGCGATTGTTAAAAGTAGGCATGAATATGTGTCAAATCTTCACAAACATAATTGAAGTTCGTAGGAAGTGTCCTGTATAGCCCTGATGTTAGATGACCGTACGTGTTACTTTATATTAAATTTATTGTTGGGATATGGGTATCACAGGTAAGTCCAATATTTATTGCCCATTCCTAATGCCCCAGAAATGGTGGCAGTTAGCCGCCTTCTTAAAGCACTGCAGTCTGTGTAGTGAAGGTCCTTACACAATGCTGGCTGGCAAGAAATTCCAGGATTTTGACTCTAAAATGATGAAGAAACAGTGATATTTATTCCAGGATTTTGACCCAAAAATGATGAAGAAACAGTGATATTTGTTCAACGCAGAATTGGAGACAACTTTCTGCACTCCTTGTTCTTCTGGGTGGTAGCGGTCCTGAATTAGGAACCTGCTGCTTTTGTTTTTAATGATTTGTAAAATTGGTTGGAAATATTCACAGTCTCATTGTTTTCACATTTCATTTGAGAACTGCAAGGATAGAAATTCCGAATGGGAGTCTGCCTGTACTTCCCAGCTTCCTCTTTGTGTTATTTAAATGTAGCTGTTACTTATCCTGAATTAGTTAATGCCATGTTAAACATAATATGGAAAGGAATTAAGTGGAAGTGTGTGTATAAAACAGCACCAGTCTGTGACACTGAATACTGCCACGGAGTAGGCAATGTCCCAAATTCCCACAGGTTGGCTTGATTCCACTTTCTGGTCCAGATGACAGATGCTGATCCATTGAGCCAAGTGACACCAACACAAGAGTAAATAAAACTAAGGCAAAGATGTTTCTAAAAATAATTCCAGGATACCAACTGCTTTGCAATCAAACAGTTTCAGCTTTCAAGTTACACAGTGGGTGGGTGTAATCAGACTGAGCACTGTAGAGCAGTGGGAACCAAGTGCATGCTAATGAAATCTGTCATGTTAAGTAAGGCATTGTATTGGATAAGGTGCAAGTCACCATAGGTCAAGAAGTGGAAAGCAGCAGATAAAACACCCAGGATCACTGCCAAATCGCTACCATCGGATGGTTGCAAGGGTAGACTAGCAGAGATCTGCTAGATGGTTGGTTCTTCTGATCTGTGATGAAGAGAGAAGGCATAATGGATGGAAAGAAAAGAAGATCAGAGTTTGCATCATATACTGTGACTTTAATAAAAAAAAGTATGGATTGGAAACTTTGAGGTACTAATGTAACACAAGGAAGTAAAATGGTCTATAATTGAGCTGGACAAGGAACATTTCAAATGCAAACTGTCAATGAACCATTTGCTCCTCAGCTTATGCAATACACGCAATAGCCACATTGAACCCAGTTATCAAATAAAATATCCCAAAGTGGTGAAGACAAATTGCAATGAAATTTGTCGGGAATGAGAGCAATATCACAGTAACAACTCTACCTCTGAAGAGAGACTTCAATCTCATCTTCCTTGAATCAGAACAAACTCCTTAAAAGTTAAAATTAGATCAGGAGACTGGGATTGGCCAAAATTGGTGGTGTTGGGGTGTCCTATTCGTGAGGTTACATGTTCATATTTTAGTTTCGTGCACTGGAACCTCCAGCAGTAGGTGGCATTGGTGAGGAAGGGTCATTGAACAGGGGAGCATGAGCAGTTGTGCCAGGACCTCCATCTGCAGGTGACAATGGTGAAGGAGGGTGGCTGGAACAGTCAAATTGATCTTCTCTAGAGAAAGGATGATTTTGAAGGCAAGATGTCTCTCGGGAAGGAGGAACAAACAGACAAAGAATTCCTGACCCTCAGGTAAACTACAGGCTTCATTTCAATTCAATATTGTAAATGCTTCCTTAAGCTGTTTAATTTTAATGGCCCATCCTCCTTGTAATGACTTAATACCAGTAGGTTTAAAGCATCACTGCTTCATGATTATTGGGCTTTCCACGTGTTGAAATCTCATATTATAGCACGGTTAATTAAGAACATTCTCTGTTTCTTCATCTTTCTATAATTCTGCTGCTCTGTGCTCAAGTTAAGAGAGGTACAAAATCTTAAGGCACAAATAAAAAATACCTACAGGCATTTCCAGACTCTTACTTGGATTCTGAAAGCTGCAGGGGGATATTGATACAAATAGGATTAAATCCAACAAGGCCTTTCAAGGATAACAAAGTGTGAAGCTGGATGAACACAGCAGGCCAAGCAGCATCTCAGGAGCACAAAAACTGACGTTTCAGGCCTAGACCCTTCATCAGAGAGGGGGATGGGGAGAGGGTTCTGAAATAAATAGGGAGAGAAGGGGAGGCGGACCGAAGATGGAGAGAAAAGAAGATAGGTGGAGAGGAGAGTATAGGTGGGGAGGTAGGGAGGGGATAGGTCAGTCCAGGGAGGACAGACAGGTCAAGGAGGCGGGATGAGGTTAGTAGGTGGGAAATGGAGGTGCAGCTTGAGGTGGGAGGAGGGTATAGGTGAGAAGAAGAACAGGTTAAGGAGGCGGGGACGAGCTGGGCTGGTTTTGTGATGCAGTGAGGGAAGGGGAGATTTTGAAGCTTCTGAAGTCCATATTGACACCATTAGGCTGCAGGGTTCCCAAGTGGAATATGAGTTGCTGTTCCTGCAACCTTTGGGAGGCATCATTGTGGCACTGCAGGAGGCCCATGGTGGACATGTCGTCTAAGGAATGGGAGAGGGAGTTAAAATGGTTCTCGACTGGGATGTGCAGTTGTTTATTGCGAACCGAGCAGAGGTCTTCTGCAAAGCGGTCCATATTAAGCTTTCCATATTAAGCAGATGTTCACCCGCACATCTGCCAATGTGGTATACTGTATCCACTGTACCCGTTGTGGCTCCCTCTACATTGAGGAAACCAAGCGGAGGCTTGGGGACCGCTTTGCAGAACACCTCCGCTCGTTTTGCAATAAACAACTGCACCTCCCAGTCGCGAACCATTTTAACTCCCCTCCCATTCCTTAGACAACATGGCCATCCTGGGCCTCCTGCAGTGCCACAATGATGCCACCTGAAGGTTGCAGGATAAAAGACATGGAGAAGAGATTTTGTTTAAAAGCTTCCAGCAGGAATTAATTTCCAAAGGCATTTCATTCTTGGAAATTGACACTTTCAAAGAGACTGTTTGATAGTAAACACAACATTAAAAATGCAGTGATATATGAATGCAACAGGGTGATTATTTTATGTTGGGTGTATAGGTTAATGTGGGTAAGTATGGCAACTTCATGACCTTAGATGGATTTTAATGCCATGTCAATTATTGAAGCATTGATACTTGCCCAGCCTGTGGAGTGTTACTAGCCAAATCCTATGAATTATTGTTTAATACCAAGCGTATTAATACACCACATTTATCTATATTAAAGGTATGTACTGTAAATGAGACTTAATGATGCATTTATTCCTATATACTGGCTGGATTTTACTACCAGTGATGAAACTATGATTTATGTCAATGACTATATTTAAAAATGTAATGCAACTTTTCCCATTGGCTGCAGTGGAAACTTTCTCTCCCACCTACAATTTCAATCCATCTGTTAGGTCTGTCTGGAGGCCGAATGGCAAGGCAGCTAACTAATGCACTTGGAGGGGGAGAGTGCACACTGAAGCCAACAATACAACCCCATGCTGTGAAAGAACTTGTCAAATTGTCAAGGTAACCTCAGCTCATGTGGTAATTGAACCCATTCAGTTGGCATCACTCTACGTTGCAAAATAGCTGTCTTGCCAACAGAGCCACCCAACTCTAAATTACCCTGGGCCAGAATGCCAGTGCGTGCTGGTATATGCTCCTATGCCGGTCTTCTAGGAGGAGGTCTGTTCTTCTTTTGGTCAACCCCTCGACCAGCACCTCCAAGTCCCTGCTGGAGAATCGCGGTGCCATCTTCATTTTCTCAGACAGGTTCGGAAAATGTCCTTGAGCAAGCAGGGCAGCTTCAGGATGCCATTGCTTGTGTACGTGTACATTGGCTGTTTAAATATGACGTGGGCACAAGGGAAAGATATCTGCTGAGTGATCGGTTATTCTGGAAATGGCGTGTGGTCAGATGGGTCTTGAATTGGACAGGAGAGTCACCAGGGGAGTGGGATTGGTAGTTAATGAGGTGTGCTTAATTACAGTGAGACATTCAGAGTCTTGCAGCAAAAGAATTCTCCAAAGAACTGGACACAACTCACAATTAGCCAAAAGAAGATTCAACCCGTTATACCCGCCTTTCATGAGCAATTACCCAACTCCCTTTCCCTTATCATTGAAAACGGGATCTAACAGAACTCAGAAATAATTTCAAGATCTCAGCCCTGTTTTTCATTTTTAACGTCACTGCAGTCTCTCTGACACTGCAAAAACCCAACTATTCATGTTTCAGACAAGTTGATAGTTTACAGTAAGGCTCCAGTTCCCTATATTTATACTTCTTTACATGTTTACTGTGAATGGCCACATGAAAGCAGGAGATAAATACAATTTTTGACATGCATTTTGAATTATGGTTGCCAGTAGAGAACTAGGGACATTAAATATACATGTGCAAATTATGAATCAGCTGGACCATAAAGTGTGCAGTTCCTTAAATGCTTTAAGGAGCTTTGAAAGGAGCACATTTTCTTCTGTGCTGTGATTCTGCAAGATAGGACAAACAAATAGAAACTTCAAATCCTGGAACCAGTTCTGCTTTAAGTTACATATCTGAAAACTTAATGTACCTACTCTATTTATATATTAACTTTGCATTTCAGTATTTTCTGTTTTTGTGTGTTTGCATAAGAAACTGATGTATTTTGGCTGCTTTCCCCAATTCTATCAACATCTTTAGTATGAGCAGAAAAATCTTGACAGCGTTCACCATGTTGGTTATTTGTTGTCGGGTTTTTCTAGAGGCTTGATTTGCTGTGGGCAATGTTCTTCAGTTCAAAGACACCTTTTCCACCTGTTCTTTGTGCGTACTGATCCAAGAACTCAAAAATCCATTGAAAAATTGCACCCAGGGAAAACATTGCTTGACTGATGGATATGGTTGGATGACTGATGTTTTTACTCGCTTTTATTAAGTAAAGAGTAATGAATTAATGATGATTTCTTAAATCATTGTATTCACATTCCATTGTCTCTTAGAGATCATTACTATATCAGGCAAGTGGGTATGGAGGTGCCGTGGATCAGTTAGGAAGCATGAAGGTAAGTGTGGAATTGGACATGAGTCAGGACATGGCATGGGGAAGCAAGAGGAGTGATGAAAAGCAGGTAGAGGGGCATGGCTTAGCAAGGGGAAGGCAATGAAGGGTCACAAGTATCAGTGGATATGCATAGATTGGCACAATAGGCATGAGAGGCCTTGGGGAGGTGGAAGACGGACATAACCTGGAGGATGAGGTTAACCTTGAACTTACACCTGCCATGGCACATGAGGAGCCATGAAATATGAGTCTTTGAGAGGTCCTCCAACTCCATTAAAATTGCACAGAAGTGGTTAAGCCTATCCCCACATGTATATTTAAGTCAGAGCGCAGCATGCAGGTTCAGGACACAAACCAGTTTGCATCCTTAAAATCAGAAACCCAGGAATGGGGTCAGGAATTCCAGAATCTGAGACTGTCAACCATTTTTAAAGGATTGCAAGTCATCCAGGTTAAAAGACTAAATATCTGGTTCTAGGTGTGGTTCTGCTTGAAGCCTATTGAATTATAGCAAGACTTCTTCATTGTTGTACTCCAGTCCTTTTGTAATAAAGTCTAAAAAAATTACCATTGCAATTGCTTGTTGAGCTTGTATGGTAAATTGTTATGTCCCCATACAAGATACTCAAATTTACTGAGCATCAATATTGAAAAATTAAGGTTTTTAAAATGTGCTGTTTTTATATTCTTACATCCAAAGTGAATAACTTCACAGTTCTCACAACATGCACCATGGCACTTTGTTTCCCACTGAAAATCCCTTTTCCGTGCCTTGTGGGTGAAGAGACAGCATCTGAAAGGTTGCTGGAATCCTTTAAATTGCCATAGCTGCACTTAATGCGCAAATGCTCCTTTAGGAAACCTCTCTAGATCTAAAATGTAGGGTTCAGTGGCCGTGCAAGTGCAGCCAGCAGTAACTCTCATATCCTGCTATTATTTTCTGGTTGTGCACGTTCACACAGATTCAGGAAAGATGACGACCTAAATCAGGAAGTAGTGCTAAGTGATATCAAACATGGATTTTAAACACTGGAGTAATACCGATGAAATAGAAAGACTGAAGGAAACTAACGGTGTAGGGAGAAATTAGGTGCTCGTGGAGTGAGTCAGATGAATCGCAGAAGGATATAACTCCAAAAGAACTGCCGACACTGGAAATCAGAAACATAAGCAGAAATTGCTGGAAAATCCGAGCAGGCCTGGCAGCATCTGTTGCGAGCAAACAGAGTTAACATTTTGGGTCTGAAGAAGGGACACTGGACCCCAAACATTAACTATGATTTCTGTCCACAGATGCTGCCAGACTTGTTGAGCTTTGCAACAATTTCTGTTTTCGACACAAAAAGATAAACTGCATCTTTCATCTTGTGCACAAATGCAAAAATGATGTTGCTTGAGTAACACAAACAATCTGAAAAGTTAAAAATGTGTCCATTTATTAATGTAATACACTATTTCACAATATATAGTTAGGCGAGTCCTGTAGGTAACATATATCTCAATGTGAAGATTTGAACAATGCAATTGTTCAGCAAAAGTAGTTGGTTTCATAAAGCATAAACTATTTAATGTTCCAATCCTTTCTTTGTGAATGCTCCATCAGTCTTTACGAGATGCTTCACTGAGTAGTTTGACTTGACAGTTACATCGGCATTTAACATTTCCACATGTTTGATTTAATGGGAACATTCAGCAGCAGCTACGTTTCATATACAGTGCTTCTCTCAAGGGACAAACATGATGCTCTTCATTAACTTCATTGAGCGCTGAATTTCATTTCTATCTTTTTACATCTTCTGTCAGACATTATTGGACTGCATTTAATATGTAGAATAGCTTTTCAGTTCAATATCCTCACAACCCGTTTCAGAAAAGAAAAAAAAACCCTGTTTATTTTACAGTCAATAGCACATAAGGGAACTGTGACTTTCTCCTTGCATATTTCACTCCAAAATTTTTATTTTCTCCACGTTTTCCAGTGGGTGTGATTGATGCAGTGCCAATTCAGGGACTGGGGATGGGGGATCCTGAAAATCTGGCTAAGATACAGACCCGGATTTGAGCTATTTGTGGACCATTTCTTGGGAAGCCCCTTTGATCAGGCTATGGTGCTCTTTCCAGAATTGAGCCATATCATCGTTTAAAATATATAAACTAAATCACGTGAGAACTAGAAGTAAGAGTAGGCAATTCAGTGCCTTGAGACTGCTCAGCCTTTAAATACGATCGTGACTGACCTCATCTTGGTCTGAACCCCACTTTCCAGCCAACCCTCCATAATCCTTCAAACCCTTATTAATTAAAAATCTGTCTATCTTCTCCTTAAATTTATTCAATGTCCGGGCATCCACCACACTCTGGGGTAGTGAATTCCACAGATTCATGACCCTTTGAGAGAAGTAATTTCTCCTCATCTCTGTTTTTAATTTGCTACCCCTTATCATATGAGTATGACCTCTCATTGTAGATTGCCCCATATAAGAAAATATCTCTTCTTAATCTATTTTTGTCAACCCCCTTTAGCACCCTATGCACCTCAATTAGATTTTCTCTCATTCTTCTAAACTCCAGTGAATATAGGCCTAAACTACTCAATCTCTCTTCATAACACAAACCTCTCATCCCTGGAATCAATCTAATGAACTTTCTCTGAACTACCTCTAATACAACTACATCCCCCCTCAAGCAAGGGGACTAAAATTGTGCATAATACTCCAGTTAAAAAGTGACTAAGCTAACTGTCCACATCTTTTTAATAAAATCATTCAGATGAACATTGGCAATTCAAGTTCAACTTCATTTTGATGGAGATAAGACACATAAAACTCTTGCCCATATTGGAAATGCACAATCAATAGCACATTGTGCTTGATCCTCAAGAACAGAGCAGATTTTTATAGATACTGCATTTTCTCTTCATGTACTTTCTGCTGTTAATATTAAGTACTTTTATAATAAGCAGCAATGACACAAAGACACCAGTGCTCAGTGTATGCTATTGGATACAAATAAGGAAATGGACTAGAAACTGCATTGATAGTATTCTACGTCCATTCTTCAACATAACAGCATCAGTTGACATATGATCAAAGAAGATTACTTAAGACAATGTGAAGAGTTTAGCCTGCTTTAAACAGGAGAAAACCTCCATCCATGAGATATAGTAGCCTAAAGGGTACTAAATATGCAGTATCAGGAGTTTCTTTCAAACAGAAATTTGGATACGGGCCAAATTGAACTAGTTCGGTTTAAAGACTTGGTATGGGGTCTATATTTTTTTTACTTGCCATAAATATTCAATTTGATGGATGGATTCAATTCCACCATGATGTTTACGCTCTACACTATTTAGTGTCACATGTCATGCTTGACAAGTTTTGCATTCCGTATTTGTGCTTTCAATTTACAATGCCTTTCGGCTCAGTACAAATTAAGTTGTTCAGCAAAATGAGGCAAACTCATCAAGATATTAATCAGCCTAACTTCAAAGTAATTTAGATGAGGACGCCCAAAGGATGCAAATCTAAAACAGTAGAAAATCAATGTAAAGCAAGTAGGAAGAGAAATTTATTTAACTCAGAGAATATTAAATGTTCTGAATAAATTACCGAAAAGAGTTAAGACAATAATGTTCATGTAATTCGTAATATAGTTGATCACTACGATAAGCAGTGTACTAGAATTATGAGCTTTAGTGTGTTAATCATCATTTCCCTCCATGCCTGCCTCCCTTGTTTCAGTGTGTGTTCTAAATCACAATTCTCATTAACAAAGGCAGTTTAAGATTCTTTTAATTCATCCTCACTAATCACTGGGCTCGACAGAACAATACTACATATGGTAGGCAATGCAAAAACAACATTTTTAAAAGATATTGTTCATGGGATGTAAGTGTCACTATTGAGGTCAGCATTTGTTGCCCATTTGTACTTGCTCAGAGGGCAGTGAAAAGTCAACTACATTGCTGTGGATCAGGAGTCACCTGTATCCCAGAACAGGTAAGGGCAGATTTCTTTCCCTAACAGGCATAAGTGAACAGGTAGATTTTATGGCAATTAACAGTGGTCACATAGTTCTCTTAAACCAGATTTTAATTCCTGCTGTGGTGAGATTTGAACTCATGTCTCCCAGAACATTAGCTAGTCGGAATTGCTAGCCCAGGGGCATTACTACTATACTGTCATCTCCCCTTAATTTTTGATTTTATCTGCTACCAAATAGACACCATTAACCACCGTTATGTAACTCAGCCTTGTCCAACCTTTTTTGAGTGAGGGGGCACATTTTTATTCTCAATTAAGGGGCCAATGAGCATATGTATGGCAAATGTTAAATGTACAGTAACAGAATACCAATGTCAAAGCAAAGAAATCAGTCATTCAACAAATAATAAAAATGAGCACAGGCTCCCTTACGGGCTGAGATTTTGCAATATATTTTCGAATGGAGCATGCATGTTAGTTGGTGACTGAGACACTGTCCCATTGACAAGTCACTGGACCACCCACTCTTGAGCTCAGGCTGAACAAGGGCAAGTATGTTGCCCTATTAGGTGCCTCGACACTGTTATGCCAAGTTGCCAGAAGCCAATCAGAGGCCAGCAAGTCATGGTTCCAAAGAACTGCCAGGAAAGGCCTACACTAGAGGGGACCAAATGGCAAGAAGGCATGTCTTTTTCTCTTCTTCTTACACATTGGGGACTCATTGAATAAAAGGTGTTCATGATGGTTGGAGGGAAGTGGAGGATGATGGCTTTGAGAGATAAGCCCGTTGTCCATTATCCATCTCTCCAGTTGCCGCAGACCCACCCCAAACAGGACCAGCAGGTTGCCCTAATTTCCCAGTTTCACCTTTCTCATCTGTGAGACAAGTAGGTGATCACAGAGCTGGCAAGTCAAGAAAGATGCCCATAGACATTCTCGCCCAGTGTTTAATTGCAATTTTGGTGACAAAGGTGTGATTTTGTCTCCAGAAAAATCAAACCCACTTATTTCTCCATCTCACTACTTCCAGGAAGGGGGGGAAATTCCTCTCAATCATTCCCACACACTCATTCACTACTCACATAGACTCACTCCTCAAAGACTCACTAGAAAGGATCTTATAGGGATCTGAACAATATGGGTTATGGTGCAATTTGTGACAAAATCAGAGGATAGGCCTGGAAAGGCTTATCTCAAAATGAAATCCTTTATGCTTGTGGCAAGAGTTGAACTTCTCACTAGACAGCAGAAAGTTGCCAACTAAATGACACAATACCTTGTTAAATACTTTACCAATGGCCCAACTCACATCATCAGTGACAGTAGGAACTGCAGATGCTGGAGATTCTGCGATAATAAAGTGTAAAGCCGGATGAGCACAGCAGGCCAAGCAGCATCTTAGGAGCAGAAAAGCTGATGTTTCAGGCCTAGACGCTTCATCGGAAAATAATTTTCTGATGAATTTTCTACTTCCTTTGATATCCTGATATGCATTATTTTATGATATTATTTCTCCAGAACTGTTCTGTAAGGGGTCTTTGTTCACTTTGGCTCCCCTCATGCTTTTTACACAGTTGAAGAAGCCCTTGCTATTCTGTCTTGATATCACTTGCTGATTTACCCTAAGTGTTTATTTTTCCTCTTTTTTTGATTTCTTGGTAGTTGTTTGTGAGGGTGTAGGTGGCCTTTAACTTGATTAGTTGCATAGCAGTTTTTTTCTAGTGATAGTCTTTATTTTCTTTCCTCCTTCTGCCCCCTAATCATTGAGTAACTTTGGAATGGTTGTGTTTTCTGCTGTGAAGATTGATGCAAAGTACTGATCAACTCTTCTGAGGTTTCCTGGTTCCCCGTTATTATTTCTCCAGAACTGCTCTGTAAGGGGTCTTTGTTCGCTTTGGCTCCCCTCATGCTTTTTAACACATATGAAGAAGCTCTTGCTATTCTGTCTTGATATCACTAGCTAGTTTACCCTAAGTGTTTATTATTCCTTTTTTTTTGATTTCTTGGTGGTAGTTTGTTACCCAATCCTGTAGCTTTCCACAAATCTTTGCCATACTTTAAGTTTTCTTTTCTTTCAGTTTACTGTTATGACATGAAAAGAGAGCGAAGCAGAAGTAACCCATTCACCTCATCAAGTGTGGTCTACCGTTTGGTAAGGTTGTGGCTGATTGTCTGAACTTCTGATTTCCAGCCTTTATCCAGTAACCTGACAGTCTTACTGATTATAAGTTTATCCATCTTAGCCTTGAATGAGCTTTAAATGACCCAGGCTCAACAGCGATCTCATGGTAGAGAAAGCCATAGATTCTCCATCATCCAACAGAAGAAATTCCTCCTCCTCTCTGTCTTACATATGTGGTCCCTTATTCTGAGATTATGCTGTTTTGTCCCAGATTCTCCTACCATAGAACCAATCTTTCTGAATGTGCCTTGTCAAGTTCCCCAAGAATTTTGCATGTTTCAATATGTTTGCCCTTTATTTTTCTATATTCTAAAAAGTACAGGCCCAATATGCAGAAGGCCTCATAAGACGGTCCCTCCATGTCTGGTATCAGCTTCACAGATCATCTTTGGGCTGCCTCCAATACCAGTGCATCTTTACTTGGATTAGCTGTGACCTTGCTAAAGCCATGTACAGTTTTAGCAAAATCTCCCTATTATATCCCAGTTCCTTTGAAATAATGGCCAACATTCCATTTGCTTTTCTTACTGCTGCTGAGCTTGAATACTAGTTTTTTGAGATTCATGGGCAAGGACTCTGAAATCACTCTATTCTGTAGCATTTTGCAATTTTTCTCTGTTTAAGTAATGTTCACATCGTCTTTTCCTACCAAAATGCCATAACTTGTTGTTTCCCCACAGTATAGTCCACCTGCCAAGTTTTTGCCCACTTTCTGAACTTTTCCATCTCCTTCTGCACTTTGCATCTGATGACCTCACACTAGCTTTCTGACCTGCTTTTGTTATCTGCAAACATGTCTATAAATATGTTCACTTTTCATCACTCCATGTCGCTAATGTGTATTGTAAATAATTGTGGCCCTCACATTGATCCCTGTGACATACCACAAGTTAAGGCTCCCCTTGAAAATGCCCCCTTACCTTAACTGGCTTCTATTATCCTTCACTTTCCTGGTTAACCATAGTTGTCTTAAACCCTCTTTAAAATCTCCTTCCACACTGGAAGTTATACTTGCAGTGAGCCATGGACTATATTTGTAAAATATCTGCTTTTGTCTCTCAGCTACCTTTACTGCTAAATTTGATTTTTAATGAGAGGGGATTTAATAAAAACATACAAGATGATCAGAGGATTAGATAGGGTGGACAGTGAGAGTTTTTTTCTGAGGACAATGACTTTAGCTTGTACAAGGGGGCATAATTACAAATTGAGGGGTGATAGATTTAGGGCAGATGTCGGAGGCAGGTTCTTTACTCAGAGAGTGGTAAGGGCGTGGAACGCCCTGCCTCCCAATGTAGTTAACTCAGCCATGTTAGGGGCATTTAAACAGTCCTTGGATAAGCATATGGATAATGATGGGATAGTGGAGGGGGAGGGGCTTAGATTAGTTCACAGGTCAGCGCAACATCGAGGGATGAAGGGCCTGTTCTGCGCTGTAATGTTCTATGTTCTATGTTCTAAGGGTCTAGGCCCGAAACGTCAGCTTTTCTGCTCCTAAGATGCTGCTTGGCCTGCTGTGTTCATCCAGCTCTACACTTTGTTATCTCACATCATCAGTATTCAGATTCCTGTCTTACCAAATGCATCAAACAAGCTGGATGTCAAGAAATCAGTGGCACTTTGAACATCTGGGCAGGCACCCGGCCAGCTCACAGGTTGCACCAGGCTGTATGTCAGAGCTGCTCGCGTGCTGTTTTAGCGCTTGCTCACTCAGTGCCGAACTGCATGGTCGCACCATCTATGCCTTGCATGTCCATTCTGTGCCAGACCAGTTAGCATGTTAGGTTTTCAGCCTGAGCGTTCTCCCCCTCAGTTAGCAATAAATGCGGACCCTGTCAGCGATACCCATGCCCGCCATGAGTGAAATAAAAATAGTTATCAGTCCTGCCATATGGCTGAATATATTTGTTGACAGGTTGCTTGTCAGTAGGGATCTCTCAGGATGAGGAGGTATCCTTGGGCAGGCTTGATGTGTGTCACATGGAAATGTCAGTTTAACACCTACAGCATGTGCAAGCTGCGGGTCAGCCAGACACTCTGATTCAACCAAATAGCCACGTCAGAAACTGGATTGTTACTGCTGATGACCATTCAATGACCATAATGACCTCCAATGTATTATTGTCTCCCCACCTTATCTGTCGAGTGCCCCCCTAAATAATTATCTTCTTTGCTTCTCAGCGTGCCGCCTTCAGTCTCCACAATTGAGTTTCCCACACTCACAGACTGACTCCCAATAACTCACTCACTGACACACTCACTTACAGACTGACTCCAAATAACTCACTCACTGACACACTCACTCACAGACTGACTCTCAATAACTCACTCACTGACACACTCAATCACAGACTGACTCCGAATAACTCACTCACTGACACACTCACTCACAGACTGACTCCCAATAACTCACTCACTGACACGCTCACTCAGACTGACTCCCAATAATTCACTCACTGACACATTCCCTCACAGACTGACTCCTAATAACTCACTCATTGACACACTCACTCACAGACTGACTCCCAATAATTCACTCACTGACACATTCCCTCACAGACTGACTCCTAATAACTCACTCATTGACACACTCACTCACAGGCTGACTCCCAATAATTCACTCACTGACACACTCACTCACAGACTGATTCCCAATAATTCACTCACTGACACACTCACTCAGACTGACTCCCAATTACTCACTCACTGACACACTCACTCACAGACTGACTCCCAATAACTCACTCACTGACACACTCACTCAGACTGACACCCAATAACTCACTCACTGACACACTCACTCACAGACTGACTCCCAATAACTCACTCACTGACACACTCACTCACAGACTGACTCCCAATAATTCACTCACTGACACACTCACTCACAGACTGATTCCCAATAATTCACTCACTGACACACTCACAGACTGACTCCCAATAACTCACTCACTGACACACTCACAGACTGACTCCCAATAACTCACTCACTGACACACTCACTCACAGACTGACTCCCAATAATTCACTCACTGACACATTCCCTCACAGACTGACTCCTAATAACTCACTCACTGACACACTCGCTCACAGACGACTCCTAATAGCTCACTCACTGACACATTCCCTCAGCCATGACTGACTCCTGGTACCTCACTCACTGACACACTCACTCACAGACTGACTCCCAATAATTCACACACTGACACACTCAGTCACAGACTGACTCCCAATAACTCACTCACTGACATACTCACTCAGACTGACTCCCAATAATTCACTCACTGACACACTCACTCACAGACTGACTCCTAATAACTCACTCACTGACACACTCGCTCACAGACGACTCCAAATAACTCACTCACTGACACATTCCCTCACAGCCTGACTCCTAATACCTCACTCACTGACACACTCACTCACAGATTGACTCCCATTAACTCACTCACTGACACGCTCGCTCACAAACTGACTCCTAATAACTCACTCACTGACACACTCGTTCACAGTGTGACACCCAATAACTCACTGACTGACACATTCACTCACAGACTGACTCCCAATAACTCACTCACTGACACACTCACTCACAGACTGACTCCCAATAATTCACTCACTGACACACTCGCTCACAGACGACTCCTAATAACTCACTCACTGACACATTCCCTCACAGACCGACTCCCAATTACACACTCACTGACACACTCGCTCACAGAGTGACTCCCAATAACTCACTGACTGACACATTCACTCACAGACTGACTCCTACTAACTCACTCACTGACACACTCGCTCACAGACGACTCCAAATAACTCACTCACTGACACACTCACTCACAGACTGACTCCCAATAACTCACTCACTGACACACTCACTCAGACTGATTCCCAATTACTCACTCACTGACACACTCACTTACAGACTGACTCCCAATAAGTCACTCACAGACACATGGACTCCCTCCCAAAGACCTATATATGGATTCTCTACCATTTATTCTCACTCGCTCCCATTCACACACCACCTGCAAGGTTTGGTCATTTTACCACCATGGAGGAATTTGGATTTGCTGTATATGTAGCAGGGCATACCTTCTTACATCACCCTGTCTGAGAGTCCAGCTATGACCCCCAGAGCTCAAGCCACACTGTTGCTGCAACCCTCGTTCCCTGTGGCCACTGTGGAATGCTTGGCGTGAGCTTCTTTATGGGGCTGGTACCTGAGCAGGAGGCTGACAGCATGGTCAAGGACAGCAAGGAGGACTGTGATGGCAGAGGCACAGTGCAGTCAAGCCCAGAGGTGGAATGCCCCTGGGCTATGAAAACATGGGAGAAGCCATTCACCCTCACACTGTTCACTGCTCATCGATCTGCATAGCGGAGGTGATGGCCTAGTGGTATTACTGCTGGCCTGTTAATCCCAAGACCCAGGTTATGCTCTGGGAACCTGGGTTCAAGTCCTGCCATAGCAGATGTTGGAGTTGGAATTTAATAAACATCAGGAATTAAGAGTCTAATGAAGACTGTGAATAGACTGTTTGGGTAAAAACCCATCTGGTTCACTAATGTCCCTCAGGGAAGTAAACTGCCACCTTTACCTGGTTAGGCCTACATGTGACTCCAGACCCCCAGCAATGTGGTTGACTCTGAAGTGTGGGAGGGGCAACAAATGCTGCCTGGCCAGCAATGCCCTAATCCTGTGAATGAATAAAGGAAGGAACAAACAGAGACTGTTCATCTCCCACATTAGCTGCTGGTGGGCCACTAGTAAGAACTTTTCTTTTTAACCCATGTTCATGACATGAATGTTCAAGGCCTGTTTTCCCACGTCACTAATCCACTCAGAGTGGCCTGCTTCCTCTTCCCATTGTACCCTATTTAACATTCTTTCCGTATCTAATAGTCTCTTGAGCTATACAAATTCCAGGTCATCGGCATGTGGTTGACCTCCTTACAAACTTGTGACGACATCAAAATTTGAAGATTTTCTGTTTTACTGAACGTTACTATGCTTCTGATGTTGTCTGCATTACTGTAGAAATGCAAAATGATTTCTGTTTATTTCTTCAAAAGGCCATCGGAGATGAGATTGTGAAGAAACGTCATGGACAAACTTCACTTTGCAATATGTTCACAACAGCATTCTTACTGCACTATGGTATATTCATGATGCAATGCAACAGGGCACTATTCTGAGTAGAATCTTCTTTCTTCATACTGTGACAATGTTCTCTAACCCTTCCTCCCACTCCACCCACCCCCTATGCTTCCACCTGCCTTGTCAAAATGGACAATCCCTAGCTGTCTCCCAGCTGGCACTGCTTTGAGTCAACTTCAAATGCATGAATTTAATCCATCACTTTACACCCCTCACACGTCGTTTTTTTATGGTGCTGTAGGTTGATTAATAGCCATCAACATTCTATCAGGGCACTGAAGAGCAACAATAAGTAAAAATGATGAGCTATAACAAGGGGATGTCACATAGAAGGTGACTTGATTTAGGACTATTTAATTTTTTTTAGCAACAAACACAGTGTAATCCCATTGTTTCTAATGCAACAACCTTTAGGTACAGTATATTCAAACAAACAATCATATCCATTTCAGTCCATGACTCAGTTTTTTTTCTTTTACTCAGGGAAGTATCAGGCACTTTGACCTTTGCTAAATGCAACATTCTCCAAACTCTAAATTAACGTGAAGTACGCAGTAGTAGTTTCAACATTGGGGTCTCTAATAGAGTCATATAATAGTCATACAGCATGGAAACAGACCCTTTGGCCTAACTCGTCCATGCTGACCAGATATTCTAATTTAATCTAGTCCTATTTTCCAGCATTTGGCCCAGATCCAGTTAAACCTTTCCTATTCGTATAGCTGTCCAGAAGTTTTTAAATGCTGTAATTGTACCAGCCTCCACTACTTCCTCTTTTGCTGCAGTTTGGTAAAGAATAGGTTAAGGTCCCTGTGAATGTGTCAGGTTCTGCTGGAATTTTATTAGCTGAAACTGAACACAATTTCACTTCAGTGTACTTATAAGCTGCCCACTGCTTGTCTAACTAGCGGGCCCCAGTAAGAAAAAGGTCTTCAGGGTTCCCAATAAATCCACCTCTCCCAGCTCCCCTCCTGCCTATCCTCTTTAGATACTGTTTTTTTTAAACGAACCACAGAGGGTGGTTCAGATTCCATATCCAATCACTAAAATCACAATAGGCTCAGGGGTGGACCATTCACCCCTCAAGCCTGCTCCATCATTTAATTAGGTCATGGTTAATCTGCTCTGTGGCCTTTACTCCACATACCTCCCTATATCTCCATAACCTTGGACTGCCTTGTGGGTCACTAATCTGTCTAACTCAGCCTTAGTTGATTATAATGTCAGCATTATGGGTTTGCTGGCATTTTTATTGTCCATCCCTAGATGCCCTGAGAAGGTTGTCCACATGCTGCAGATTGACCCACAATGGCCTTCGGCAGGGAATTCCAAGATTTTGACCCAGTGACAGTGAAGGAATCATGATATACTTCCACGTCAAGACAGTAAGTGGCTTGGAGGGGAACTTGCAAAGTGTGGTGTTCTAATGTAGCTGCTGCCCTTGTCCTTCTAGATAGAAGTGGTCGTGGGTTTGGAAGGTGCTGACTAAGGATCTTTGGTGAATTTCTGCATTATTTCAATATATTGTACTACACTTATTTCAACATTTCTAAATATTATACTGATAATTCAACTTTTCTATCAGATTAGAATTGGATTGTGATTCGCTGAAATGTTAAAAACAAAGCATGTCTCTCTCAAAATGTTAGTTATTGTTTAATAACAGTGAATAAGATAAATGGTTGATTAGAGCGGTTTAGGAGATCCATGCAGCATAAACCTAAAGATTATAGGATTCGCTTTTGGTATGATAGTGATATAATAAAGAAGGAGGAGTGGATTGGATTCAAACACTTGCAATGGTATCATTGGTTCTCATATCAGTGAATGATGGAAAGATGCTGAGAGAAAACAGTCATAAAAGTAATGGAAAGAATCAAGCAGAAAGGACCACAAAATAACTATTTGTGTTCTGCAGGACAAGGGAACTAAGAGACAGGATTATCAATCAAAGAGCTCATGGGTATTGAATTATTGTACTTAACAGAGAGATAACCATATCTTGAAATAGTCAGCAAAAGACTTTCAGAAATGCACCAGTGTTTTTTTGTAAATCTATAGTTTAGTGCAAATACAATTTTCCTCTCATGGGCCAACTCTCTTCATAAAATCCCTACAAGCCCACATTGCTCCTCTGAAGAGCATCTCATGCAGATCCATTTCCCTACCCTTTCCCTGTAACTCTACATTTCCTACGTTAATCCACTTAGTTTGCACACCTCTAGATAATTTTAGCATGACCAAACCACCTAACCCACACATTTTGGACAATGGTAGGAAACCAGGCCGCCCAGTGAAACCCCACACAGACACAGGGAGGACATGCAAACCCCACACAGACAGTCACCGAGGGGTGGAATTGGACCAGGCTCCCCAGCACTGTAAAGCAGCAGTCCTAACCACTGAGCCACTGTGCTGCCCTCCCATGGGAAAGGGTCCAGAATCTCACCTTTTAAAGAAAACAAAACATCTTTAATAACCTAATTTTCCTAACTGACCTGTTCAGACATGTTATTTCACATTCCTGGAGTAAGTGGGACTTGAACCTGAGTTTCTTGGGTTAGTTGTGGGGACCCCACCACTGCACTCCAGGAGGGTTACCTCTTGTTTCTTTTAAACTCACCGCCAAGTCAACCAATTAAACCATTAAACAAGTAACAATTAACAAGCACAGCTCACCAGAGGCAGTGCACCAAAGCCTAAAAAAAAACACAGCGAGGTGGGGTTAGCAAGGTAACGGTTTAAAGTAAAATGACATTGGAAGGGAGATCATGGACCCCGGCTCCTGCAATGCCCATACCTCTCGAAAGACTTCAAGGGTGGAGGTGGAACAGCATGCTCCATCTTCAAGGACACCCCAGCTCAAAACACAGAAGTTTTCTGTTTTAAACCACCACCAAATCGCCCATTTCATGAATGAAAATGACAAGTTACAAACACTATTCACCAGGCCCAGTGCAACAGTAGCAAAAGGGAAGGATAGGGAAAGACAGACGGTCTTCTCTAAATACCTCTCTATGGACACATGGGCACGAAACCCAGAAGCTGCTTTTAGTCTTACTTTGTTTACTCATAACACCAATTAAAATAACAAGCGAAAAGTGCTGCTCACCAGGGGCAGTACAACAGTAATGAAAATAGTGAACAAAATAAAAATGGATAATGCACTCCAGCCCTGCAGTGCCCACCTCTCTCTAAAGGCCTCCAGAATGTTGGTGGAACTCAGAAGCTCTGGATCAACACCCATTTCCTTAAAAAGTCACATTTATGTTGGAAGAAGATCTGACAATCACTCAGGCTGAAAACTCATGCACGAACAGTTGTGACTTTCGCAACTTGACAGGGCAGTGAACTAAGGTTCTGTTTTTGATTCTGGTTTCCAGCATACATGGGTTATTAGTTTGAAAGGTCAAGCTCCGAGCTATAAAAAAGGAATGATAGATGCAAATGCTAAAGGTACCAGGAGCAATGACATGGTATTGCAAATACCCACTCTTTCCTTCTGCAGTCTAGAGCTATCTGTAAGATTGTGCTCATTGTCTCTCACAGTTTTCACTCAACTTCATTTATATTGCAATGCAGTCTTTGTTGGTGTTCCACTTTATTCATCAAAATGATGGTAATAGCCTGCCATCTAGGGGAACATGGTTAAGCATTCAAACATAAATAAAATGGACACATTGAAGATTCAGTTGGGTATCATTGAATATGACAAAGAAAAGGGGATGGGAGATACAGGCCCAAATCAGACCTTCAACTGAATGGTATTTTTCTGACACTACTATCTTCTTATCTTCTCCTGCAAGGATCCCAAAAATGAAGAAGGCAAATAGTAAACTGGCCTTCATAGCGAGAGGATTCGAGTAACAGGGCAGGGATTTCTTGCTGATATTTTATGGGGCCTTAGCGAGACCATACCTGGAATACAGTGTGTAATTTTGGTCTCCTTACCTGAAAGAGGGTCTTCTGTCTATGGAGAGAGTGCACCACAGTGATTCCTGGGTTGGCAGCACTGATGTATGAAGTGAAATTGGGTCAGTTAGGACAATATTCTCTGGAGTTTCGAACAATGAGGTGGGTCTTATAGTCACCTATAAAATTCAAATAGACTAATTAGGATAGCTGCAGTAAGGATGACTGGAGAATACAAAAGCAAAAGTCACAATCTAAGATACAGGGTAGGGCTGTTTAAGACTGAGATGAGGAATTTCTTCACCCAGAGACTGGTAAGCCTATGGAATTATCTGCGACAGAGTGTAGTTGAGGCCAAAACATTGAGTGTTATCAAGGAGGTGATAAATATGGTTCTTCGGGCTAAAGGGATCAAAGTGCATGGGCTGAAAGCAGGAACAGATTGCTGAGTTGGATGATCAGTCAGTTTATATTCAGTGGTTGGAGCAGGCTTGAAAGGTCAATGGCCTGCTCCTATTTTCTATGTTTCTAAGATGAACACAAGACAATGTTAATAGTAATATGTACCTTACATAGAAGAACATCTCAGCATATTTGACAAGGGAAGAGTGAGATGTTGACTTGATTACCCAACAGCCTCAGCAAGCTGCAGTGAAGTGGCAGCACACCCTATTTTCAACCTAGAAGGTGATAAGTTCATATCTCATCTAGATGCCTGAACACAATACCTAGACCTTAGTTTAGTGCTGAGGGGGTATTATGTTGTCAGAAGTGTGATTTTTTTTGACACAGACATTAAACAAACTCCTTTCTCTCTCTCAAAACAAAACACCCCAATTCATACTTTTGGGAAAGAGCAAGGGAATTTTTTTTTCTGGCTTCCAGGCTGACACTCACTTATTTGTCAACCAAGACGACAAACAGAGACAAGCTGCTCATAAAACCATCAAATACTTAAAATGCATGAGTCATGGTCAGCTCTCTGTAAGCACAACTCATCTAATGCCACTCCCAATTTGCTTTCACTCCAGCTAATTTCCTATCTCTCTTGTGAGTGTTAGGATCGAAGCTGCCTCATCCCCACACTGTCAGGTAGTACATTCCAGACCCAAACCACTCACTGCGTAAATGAGATATTCCTCAGGTCAACAATGTATCATTTGTCAATGACCTTATATTGGAGTCCCCTAGCTCTCCAACCTGTTCACGCAAAGGAAAGAGTCATTCCATAACCACTCCGTCCAACCCCTCAACATTTTGCATTCTGTAACAACTAGGTTGGGGATGGGGAGGTAAAATGGCTTCTTCTTTTCCAGCTCCTGCTTTGTCCATAATAGAGATTTTTTTGTATTTTTAAGGTAATTCAAGTATTTAGCTGTTCACCTGCTGTGATTGTTAAAGAACCAATCAGACAGAGTTTACAAATGTAGAAACTAGGAACAGGTATAAGCCATTCAGCTTTTCCAAACTGCTCCACCATTAAATATGATGGAATTGATCCTCTTCCTCAATGCCATGTTCCACTTTCTCTTCATACCCCTTGATCCTTTAAAATCTAAAAATAAACTGTCTATCTCTTCAATAAATTCAGCGGCTTGATCTCCACATGTAGAGATTTCCTTCAGTTCACTACCCTGTGACGGAAGGTATCTTTCCTCATCTCAGTTCGAAATAGCTTACCCCATGTGAAAATGTGTTTCCTTGTTCTAGCCTTCCTCAACAGGGAAAACACCATCCTTGAATCTAGTCTGTCCAGCCCTGTTAAAAAAGTATACATTTCAATCAGATCCCCACTTATCCTTCTAAACTCCAATGAACATGAGTTAAGTCAAACTAATCTGTCCTTTATATCAGGGTAATGAAATGTGAGGCTGGATGGACACAGCAGGCCCAGCAGCATCTTGTGCTCCTGAGATGCCGCTGGGCCTGCTGTGTTCATCCAGCCTCACATTTCATTATCTTGGATTCTCAAGCATCTGCAGTTCCCATTATCACTGTCCTTTATATCAGTCCTGCCATCTCCAGTATTAGCCTAGTGAACCCCTGCCTCTTCAACAAATATGTCCTTTCTTAGATAGGAAAATGAAAAACGGCATGCTACACTCTAGGTGTGGCCTCACCAAAGCCCTATATAACCGCAGAAAAGCATCCCTACTTCTGAACTCGAATCATCATGCAATGAAAGCCCATTTGCCTTTCTAATTGCTTGCTGCACCTGCCTGTCTGCTTTCATTGGATGATGTACAAGGACACCCAGATCTCTTTCCACACTTACCAATATATCACCAAATATATGATACTTTTCCTCAACTGGTTTTCACACTAAATATATAACTTTGCTTTTAGTTGAATTGTACTGCATCTGCCATGTGTCTGTTCACACACTCAACTTGATAAATAGCCTTAGAGTTTTCTTTGCATCCTCCTCACAACTCACAATCCCACCTAGTTTTGTGCCATCAGCAGACTTGGAATCATAAATAGCTGGAGGCCAAGCAGTAATCCTTATGGTATCCCACAAGTTACTTGGAAAAATACCCTTTTATTCCCATTCTCTGTTTCCTGGCTGACCTTAAAAAAATCCTGAAAATTTAAATCCACTGGTTGTCCCCTACCTATTCTACCACAAGTCTCCAGGAGATTTGTTAATCATGATTTATCAACCCATGCAGGCTTTGTTCAACGTTAATGCATACCAAATGTTGTGATATCACATCTTTTTGAATAGACTAGCAATTTCTTTTCTTCCGATATCAGGCTAACTGGTCTGTAATTTTCTCTCACTCCCTTTTTTAAGTAGCGGGATGATATTTGACACTCTCCAATCTATTAAGAATTGCTCCTGCAATAGGGTTAGGGTTAGGGTTAGGGTGAGGGTTAGGGTTAGGGTTAAAATTTTGGAAGGTGACAAACAAGGCATCCAATATTTTCAGGGTCATTTTCTTACTAATACCAATTTCCTTCAATTCCGCTCTCTGACTTGACCTTTGATCCACAAACATTTCCATTGGGTTATTGTGCCCTCGTTTATGAAGATAAAACCAAAGTACATGTTAAATTTTTTTGCCATATCTTTGTTCCCCATTATAATTTCCCACTATAACTTTTTTGAGTAAATAAAGGGGTTACTTAATTGACATTTAAGCTAATATGGTCTATAAGAAGTAAAAGAAGTACACAGTTTGTAGTTTGGAGTCTGCGCTAGATACAGACTAAATGTGGTGGTCTTGCTTCAGTACTGAGGCAAGTCACTCATTGGTGGGATTTCTGTCCTTCTGAAGATGCTGTTGTGGAATTGAATACAATCTATTGCAGAAAGGAAACAAAGTCAAAGTAGTGGTAGACCATCTTGTTGGTTGGATGGAGATAGAAAGAGAGGCATACAGCAGGAGTTCTACTTCACTCAGTTGCTAGTTCCATTCTTACTGATATAAATTTAGAGAAGACAGTGATACAGAGTTACATCCAACCAGACGGAAATCATTTTCAACAGTGAGAACCTGTGTGTCCACTGTCTTTGTACCTGAACTGTACTAAGGGTTGAATTTTGTGGAATTCACAGGTGACTATTTGATCTGTATATGATCATTTTCACAATCATGACATTCACTCAAGCCATGTGGTTGTCAGTTACTGAACCTTCCACGGTGATTGCAATGGCAGAAACTAACAGCAGCATCACCATTACTGAATCCAAGACTATGAACATCCTTAATGTTTCGGATCTAGTGACCTTTCGTCAACTCCATTCTGACGACCAAGTCACCAGACCCAAAATGTTCACCCTGAATTTTTTACTTCATAGATGCTTCCAGGCCTGTTGAGCCTTACCAGCGACTTCTGTTTTTGTTCCTGATTTACAGCATCTGCAGTTCTTTCGGTTTTTATCAACATCCTGGTGGTTACTATTGAACAGAAACTGAACCAGACTATCTAGATAGCGTCATAGGGTCATACAGCATGGAAGCAGACCCTTCAGTCCAACTTGTTCATGCTGACCAAGTTTTCCAAACTAAATTAGCCCCAATTGCCTGTGTTTAGCCCATATCCCTCTAAATCTTTCCCACTCATGTACCTATCCAAATGTCTTTTAAACATTGTAATTGTACCTGTATCTACTACTTACTCGACCATACTCGAAACACTCTCTCTGTGGAAAAAGTTTCCCCTCGTGTCCCTTTTAAATCTTTGTCCTCTCACCTTAAAAATATTTCCCCTAGTTTTGAACTCACCCATCTCAGGAAAGGACCGTTGCTGCTCACCTTATCTATAACCCCCATGATTTTATAAACATCTGTAACGTCACCCCTTAACATCATACACTCCAGTGAAAAATATCCCAGCCTATCCAGCCTATCCTTATAACTCAAAGCCTCCAAACTTGGCAACATTCTGGTAAATCCTTTCTGAACCCTCTCTAATATAATAACATCCTTCCTATCATATGCTATCAGAACTGCATGCAGTATTCCAAAAGTGCCCTCACCAATGTCCTGTGCAACCTCAACGTGACGTCTCAACTCCTATACTCTGAGCAATGAGGGAAAGCATGCTAAACATCTTCCTAACCACCCCGTCCACCTGTGGTAAAACTTTCAAAGAACTATGTACCTGAACCCCTCGGTTCTCTCTGTTTGACAACTGTACCCTGGGCTCTATCATTAACTGTATAAGTCCTGCCCTTGTTTATTTTACCAATTTGCAATACCTCACATTTATCCAAATTAAAAAGCAGCTGCCACTCCCCCAGCCCTTTGGCCCAATTGATCAAGATCCCTTTGTAATCTTAGATACCTTCTGTGGGTAAAACAACATGGGTAGGTGATGGCCTAGTGGTATTATCACTGGGCTATTTATCCAGAAACCTAGCTGATGTCCTGGAGACTAAGGATCACATCCCACCATGGCAGATCGTGGAATTTACATTCAATGATTGTTAAAAAGTCTGGAATTAAGAATCTATTGATTGCCATGAAATCATTACGGATTGTAGGAAAAGCATAGCAAGCCATTCAGTTGTACCAATCAGTATGAAGTCTCATAAAAAAGAGACCAGACAGATCACCTGGTAGCAGAAACAGCCCTGTCAACCCTGCAAAGTCCTCCTCACTAGCATCTGGGGGTTAGTGCCAAAACCAGGATAGCTGTCTATAGACTAGTTAAGCAACTGCATTCCACCGAGTGTGGCATCAAGGAGCCCTAGCAAAACTGGAATCAATGGATATCAGGCATCAGAGTCATACTTGATACATAGGAAGCTGATCATGGCCGTGGTTGTGGGATGTCAATCATCTCAGCTCCAGGATATCTCTGCAGGAGTTCCTCAGGATAGTGTTCTAGGCCCAACCATCTTCAGCTGTTTCATCAATGACCCTCCCTGATGTTGATAATGCAACATAAGGTCAGAAGTGGGGAAGTTCACCAATGACTGCACAATGTTCAGCACTACTTGTGACTCCTCAGATACTGAAGCAGTCGTGTTCACATGCAAAAAGATCTGGACAATACCCAGGCTTGGGCTGACAAGTGGCAAGTGTCATTTGTGCCACACAAATGCCAGGCTATGGCCATCACCAATAAGAGACAATCTAACCACCGTCCCTTGACATTCAATGGTGCTACCATCACTTAATCCCTCACTATCAACATCCTGGAGGCTATCAATGACCAGAAACTCAGCTGGACTCACCACATAAAAATTGTGGCTACCAGAGCAGGCCAGAAGCTGGGGATACTGCGGTGAGTAACTCACCTCCTGACTCCTCAAAGCCTCTCCGCCACCTACAAGGAACAAGTTAGCAGTATGATGGAATACTCCCCACCTGCCTGGATGAATGCAGCCCTAACAGCACTCCAGAAGCTCGACAGCATCCAGGATAAAGCAGCCTGCATGATTTGCATTACATCCACAAGTATCCACTCCCTCCACCACCGAAGCTCAGTAGCAGCAGTGTGTACTACCTACAAGATGCACTGAAGAAATTCACCAAAAATCCTTAGACAGCACCATCACTTCCATCTAGAAGGACAAGGGCCACAGACGTATGGTAACACCACCACCTTCAAGCGCTCCCCCCCCCCCCCCCCCAAACTACTCACCATCCTGACTTGGAAATATATTGCCTTTCCTTCACTGTCGCTGTCAGAATCCTGGAATTCTCTCCCTAATGGCATTGTGGGTCAACCTACAACTGGTAGGCTACAGCAGTTCAAGAAGACAGCTCATCATTACCCTCTCAAAGGAAACTAACGATGGGCAAGAAACACAGGCCAGTCAGTGACACCCATATCCATCTAATGAATAAAAAATAATGTAACAGCCTGAAAATTCTTTAGCAAGTAACTCACCTCCTAAATCCTCATGCCTATCCACCATCTGTAAGGTATAATTTTTAAGTTTTCCACTTATTATGTTCGAGCACTTGTTGGGGTTTGGATACATGATGGCTTCATAGCTAATATTATTCCAGAACTTCCACATTTTTATAACAATGACATTTCAGAGACACATCTGCTATCACCCAAAATTACAGCCATGGAAATTCCAATAGGTTTCACTTTAAATATGTTTCTTTGACTGAACTTCTGACCATCTGCCCTATTATTTCTTAATGCTGTTCACTGTCAAATTGCAAGTTATAATGCTCCTGTGGAAGTGTCTTGGGACATTTTATTTTATAAACAACACTATGTAAATAAATATATTATTATTGTTAGGCCAGTCACTTCTGTATTTTACTTTGATCATAACATCACAGAATTGTTATAGTGCAGAAGGAAGCCATTCTGCCTATTATACCTGCAACTCTGTGTGGTAACTGTTTTGAAATGCCAGGCCACAAAAAATGATTAAAGTTAGTTTGCACTAGGTCTGACCAAACTGAGAGGACATTTTACATTCCCTTTCCACTGACTTCAATTGGGTACATCTTAAAATGGTTTGTTACGAGCCCATTTCTTCCAGCCCAATTTGATCCCTGTAGTCCCTTTAACTGGAGAACTGGATGAACACAGCAGACCAAGCAGCATCTTAGGAGCACAAAAGCTTTTGTGCTCCTAAGATGCTGCTTGGCCTGCTGTGTTCATCTAGCTCCACACTTTGTTATCTCTGATTCTCCAGCATCTGCAGTTCCCATTATCTCTGTCCCTTTAACTGTAAGTGAGTCAAATGGTGCCATCTGCTTGTAATGCTGATGAGATTACTGCGCCACAGATATACTGATGGAATCTCAGCTGCTTCACTGTGACCGCACATGTTGGAAATTTCCTATTGTCACCTTGTGTGTTCATGTTGATAACTGTAACCACAAATTCATTTACTACAGTTTCAAATGTAGCACACCCAAGTTAAATTCATAATGCGAACTTACTTTGAAATGAGTTTCATTAGTGACAATGGTAAAGCTGTCACCAACTCTGATGGAGCCAATTAAATAGCACTCACTAGTGCATTTGTTGAATGAATCCCTGCCAGTTCCTACATATGCCTCACCATCTGCCAACATGTTGAAGGAAGGTGCGGGTCATTTCCAATCAATTTCCCTTTGTTAATTCGACTGTAGGGCAGGGCACAAGCTTATACCATGTTTACCTGCAGCATGTAGTCTGCCCTATAAGACCTATCCCAAATAAACATTCTATAGAAAATAAACAAAGATTGTATAAACTAAGACCTGACAAAGTGCTTTTCAAAAGCTGAAAGCTATGTGAACAAATGTGCCTGTTCTTCCAGCTATAATCTTTAGACATTTTAAAGCAGCCATTAACGTAAGTTAAGGTTGTGGCTCTCCTCCTTCAGGAGGACCCTTCTGGAAGGGAAAAGATAAGCAGGTACTTCTCCAATAAAGTAAACCAATAAAGAAGGATATCCTTGATTTATTACTGGCTCTCAAACACTCTGAGGCAAATGTCCAAAATAGGTGCACAGAGATCACAGTCTAAATTGACCATGACCTAGCAACTTTTATGCAAAATGTTACGACCCAGAATGACAAGTTATTCCATTAGAGCTCGTTCCTTTAACCATACCACTTCAAAATCACCCATATTACCAAGAGATCAAATGTAATTATAGGTGCCCAGTCTTGAACTTAGACAAGCAGTCAGAACTGAAAGGCTAATTGACCAAGACTAGAAGAATACATGTTATTCAAGCGTATCCATGCTTTTATGTTAAATTTCTTTTCATTCATCTCTTTTGTAATGAAATTATCATGGATCTTATTTTATTCAAACTGCAGGTGGAGTGTTATGGCAATGAGTCAGAGTCAAAAATGTTTACATTTTTCACTTTTAATTAAAAATGCATTGTTTTGAAAGGAGGACTGCTACAGAAAAACTTCATATTTAAATTCAGTAACAGCCTGGTAAAGTCTTGCATGAACCCAATATAATTTCACACATGTAAACTGCTAGGGAAACTTCAAACAGACTGAACCATGATCACTTGTGACTACAAACATAACTTTTGTTGTATTCGCTTGCATCAGTTGCCCATGTACAGGACATTGTTTAGTTCACGCACAATTTTGGTCTTCCTGCGATAGGAAGGCTGTTGTGAAACTTGAAAGGGTTCAGAAAATATTTATAAGGATGTTGTGGCATTGGAGGATTTGATCTAGGCAGAGGCTGTACGGGCTGGAGCTATTTTGCCTGGAACATCAGACCGGAGGGGTGACCTTATAAAGGTTTATAAAATCATGAGGAGTATGGATAGAGTGAATAGACAAGGTCTTTTCCCCAGGGTGGGTAAGTCCAAAACTAGTTGAGATGGGAAAGATATAAAAGGAACCTAAGGGGCAGCTTTTTCATGAAGAGGGTGGTGCGTGTTTGGAATGAGCTGCCAGAGGAAGTGGTGGGGGATGATCCAATTACAACAAGTAAAAGGCATCTGGGTGGGTATATGAATGGGAAGGGTTTAGAGAGACTTGGTCCAAATGCTGGCAAATGGGACTACATTTATTTTGGCTCTCTGATCGGCAAGGATGAGATTTACAGCTCTATAACTCTATGTCCTTCTAAACAGAGATGGTCATTGGTTTGGAAGGTGTTGCCTAAGAATTTTTTGGTGAATTTTGGCAGTGCGTCTTCTAGATCACATGCTCAGCTGTTACTGAGCGTCAGGGTAGAGGAACTGGATGCTTGTGCTTGTGCTGCTGATCAAGTGGGTTGCTTTGTCCTGGATAATGTCAAGCTTTTTGAATGTTCTTGGAGCTTCACTCATCCAGAAAAGTGAGGATTATTCACTCACAAACCTGGCTTGTGACCAGTAGATGATGGACAGGCTTTGGGGAGTCAGGAGAAGATTTACGAGTCCAGGGCAGTTTTTGGTCAATGACTACCCACAGGATGTTGACAGTGATGGATTCAGGGATCATAAATCTACCACCTCAGTGGACAACACATCCATCCTAGGACAAGCCAAACAGAGACACGCACGAGAATTCCTAGAAGCATGGCATTCCAACCGGAACTCCATCAACAAACACATTGATTTGGAGCCAATCTATCATCCTCTGAGAAAAAAAACAGGAAATGGCATCACCAATGCAGGAATTGACATCACCAACCCAAGGAAACCTAAACAGATAAATAGAAAGCGGGACATAACACCAGCGCTTCATTGGAGGCTCACTGATGATGTTATCTAGAATGGTGATGAAAACTAACCTTCCAGCTCAGCGAGCAAACTCACACCCAGAGCCTCAGTGCCTCCTCCAAGTGTTGTTCAATATGGAGGAGCACAGGGTCATCAACCAAAAAAGGATAGTACGTTGTAATCAGCAGAATGTTTCCTTGCCCATAATTGGCCTGATGCCATGATACCTCACGGAGTTGAAGTCAATGTTGAAGACTGCCAGGGCAACTCCATCCGATTTATACACCACTGAGCCTGTGGACGCAGACAATGCTGGGTCTATCCTGTCTGTGGGATAGGACATATCCAGGAATGGTGATGGTGGTGGTGCTGTCTAATACATTGTCTGTATGTTACTGTGAGTATGACCAGATCAGGCTGTTGTTTGATTCGTCTGTGAGACAACTCTCCCAATTATGGCACTAGCCCCTAGATGACCTCAGAGGGTCAGCAAAGCTGATTTTGCCATTGTGATTTTCAGTGCTTAGGTTATTGCCAGGTGGTCCACCCGGGTTCATTTCTTTGTTGAGAATTCATCACGATTGATCCAACTGAAAGGCTACAAGGTCAAATATTAAATTCAAGGTCAGATCTTCATAGAACTTAAAGACTAATATTTAGTTTTCTTCCACTTAGAAACCAGGCTCTCAAATAATAGACACAGCATGAGTGTTCATAATACTATCCCTTTGAGGGATAATGAATATCACTGCAATATTTGTGCCCATCCTTCATTGCCTTTGAGAAGATAGCTGCCTTCTTGAACTTTTGCAGGTCACCTGGTATAGATATATCAACAGTGCTATCTCGGAGAGAGTCTAGGATATTTAGACTCAGTCATCTACTCAGAACTCATAATAGGTTTTAATCATGGAGATTTCTATCAATCAGATTATCAATTTGTCACTTCTCTTTTTCGAAAATTAGATTCTGGTGTAATTTTATAACATTTATTTTACACTTTGATTTTGATCTGCATTCACCAAGCTGGGAGCTCAACATTATTTATGATTGTGTATATTTATATCAATATTTCACATTTGTTAGCCTCTCCACAATATTGCAAGATCATTTTAAATATGGAAATCTAATTAGCACTCCACTTGCCCTGTCAATTTCAATGTGGGTTCCACCTTTGCATGAACTAACAAGGAAAATTGGACACCTCAGACACTGTGATTTTTCTCAATTTTCAGTTATGTGTTTAGTACTAGCTGGATCTGTCACTGCCAAGGGAATAACTAACACCCTGTCGGTTTCACTACGACAATAATCTACATAAGGTGGTTGCCATGCTATAAAAGCATCTAGTGGATTTGGATACAATGCAGAGATTAACTACAGGCATAATATCAAAAATGGGTGAGTATATTTCAGGAAAGGCTGCGCAGGTTGGGTTTCTTTTCTCTAGCAAATAGAAGGCTGAGGCATGGCCTAATGGTGTTTATTAAAAATATGAAGCAATTTTATAGGATGGATTGAAAATGTTTCTTTGTGTGAGGTAAACCTAACCAAAGCCATCAATATAAGATAGTCACCCATCTCAAAGAGAGTTCGGAAGGAAGTTCTTTCCCCAAAAATTGGTAAGAATATGGAACTCACTACTACAGGGAGTGAATGAAGTGAATAGACTCATAAATGTTTATAGTTCAAAAGAAGGCCAGTCAGCCCAGCATGTCCAACAAATACCAGGCTATATTTAATCCCATTTTCCATCTTTCTGGCCCATAGCCCTGGAGGCGGTGGTGATGACTATCGATTAAATGTTGCAAGAGTTTCTGATTTAACTACCTTTCAAGCAGTGAGTACCAGAGTCCACTGCAATCTGTGAGAAAACACTTCTGCTCAACTCTCCTGTTAGCCTTCTGCCTCTTTGCCATAAATTTATGTCCCCAGCATTGACTCCTTTACTCATGGAAAACACATTTTTCTGTCCACCCTCTCTATATCCTGCATAGTCTTATACACCTCTTTCAGGCTCTCTCTCTTAATCCTCCCAGCTCTAAGGAAAACACACGCAGCCTCTTCAATCTTTCCTTATGGCTCAGACCCCACAGACCAGGTAACATCCTGTTAAGAGACAGTAGGAACTGCAGATGCCGGAAAATCTGAGATAACAAGGTGAAGAGCTGGATGAACACAGCAGGCCAAGCAGCATCAGAGGAGCAGGAAGACTGACATTTCAGGCGTAGACCCTTATAACCGGTGTTTTATACAGTAATAGCTTAAACTCCTTGGTCTTGTATTCTTTGCCTTGGCTGCCTTCTTAATCATCTTACCTGCCTGCCATGCAACCTTGAGGGATCCGTGAATATGCACACCAATGTCCCTATGATCTTCGGTAATTACTGGGGTCCCACCACTCATAGCGTAATCCTTGCTTTTGTTAGTCCACTTCAAGTTATTTCCTCACACTTTTCTAGGTTGAATTCCATTTGCCATTGCTCTGCCCACCCGAACAGTCCTCCCGCAGTTTCTGGCTATCTTCTACACTACTTACTAACCAACTAATTCTTGTGTAATTTACAAACATCTTGATCATATTCCTGTATATTTAAGTCCAAATCACTACTGTATACCAACAAACAACGAAGGCATCAGTACTGAGCCTCCTGGAACAACATGGGAAACAGACTTGCAGTCGCAGAAGCCACT
Organism: Stegostoma tigrinum; assembly: GCF_030684315.1. Taxonomy (NCBI): domain Eukaryota; kingdom Metazoa; phylum Chordata; class Chondrichthyes; order Orectolobiformes; family Stegostomatidae; genus Stegostoma; species Stegostoma tigrinum. The sequence continues at coordinate 17,823,153 of NC_081365.1, read as the reverse complement.
GCCATCACCCTCTGTTTCCTGCCTCTCAGCCAGTTTGGGATCCAATATGCAACTTTGCCTTGGATCCCATAGGCTCTTTTTTTAATCAGTGTGCCTTTAGAGACGTTATCAAAAGCCTTGCTGAACGCCATGTTGACCATAACAAATGTATTGCCCTCAACAAAATTCCTGGCTACCTCCACAAAGAAATTCAATCAAACTTGTCAAATATAATATTAACTTAGCGAGTCTATACTAACTATCCCTAATTAAATTGTATCTGTCCAAGTGCAGATGTATTCTGTTGTTTGGAATCCTTTCTAATAACTTAGCCAATACTAAGGTTAGATCGACAGTCCTGCAATAGTATAAATGCATTTAAAGGGAAATGACTTGAACAGTTTGGGGAGAAGGAACAGAGAGTTGTAATGGTAGATTTAGATGTGAAAAGGCGGGTAGAGCCTCAAGTGGAGTCAAGCATCAGCAGATATTAGATTGGCTGAATAGTCGTTTCACTGCCATACAGAATCTATGAGTATTGCAACAGGATTGGCCATATTACAGTTCAGTACGCTCCTGAATGAATACAAACTCATCTATTATACAGACAATGATATAATCTTGGCTCTGTAGGGTTTATTCAGTAAGGCCAGAAAGAAACTTTGTTGGGAGCAAGTGATGGGAATGCAGTTTGAGAGGTCAGTTGACAGCAAGCATTTCCATCCCATAAAGTTTACCCTGAAAAAATCTTCTCAGGTACTTCTGGATTTCAGTCTTTATAAGCAGGGCCAGTTTGTGAAACTAGATGTTGCAGCAGTAAACAAATACAAGCTACTCTTTTAAGCAATAATCAGTTGTTCATTTAACACTGCTTCACTGAAAATTAACCAGACTGAGATTCTTTTAGTCATAGAGTCATACAGCACAGAAACAGATCCTTTGGTCCAACCAGTCCATGTGGAACATAATCCCAAACTAACCTAGTCCTACCTGCCTGATCCTGGCCCATATTCTTTCAAACTAGTCTTAATTATTCAAAACTATGTACAATCGTCTCCATATTCAGCTCCAGACATTCCCCTGCTTTTGATGAGGGTCTTTAGAAAATTTCTTGCTGCTTTTTCTGAACAGAGAAAATTATTCTTCCTCAGCCTGCTAATGGTGAGGTCAATGCACCTTGATATTTTATCACAGCACTTACAATGGAGTGTTCAAAGAAACATCTGTGATCCAATTGCTTCTTATCATCACTAGTGATCTTGTGAGGGTCAGTAAAGATCTGCTTTCTTTATCGGTGACATTAATAATGTTGTCAACTTTGCAGCTGAAGGGCCAAGATCGTGCAGTGAGTGGGCGACCAGAGCTTTATTTCAGTTTTCAGAAAGCCACATCAATAATTCTACCGAAGGACACTAAAATGGACTTAGAACTCCTTCATCAGGTGATTTTCCTTTCTACTCACCATTATCAATGTTTCTATCACTGTTACAAACTGTCTGCATCTCCGAATAATGTGAGAGAGATAGTAGGAACTGCCAATGCTGGAGAAATCTGTGATAACAAGGTGTAGAGCTGGATGAACACAGCAGGCCAAGCAGCATCAGAGGAGCGGGAAAGCTAACGTTTCGGGTCTGGACCCTTCTTCAGAAGGTTTTCTCTACACCTTGTTATCCCAATAATGTGATCCTCGTTTGATGTGGTGATTGCTCAAAAAGCTAGTAAGGCTACATATCAATTTTTGTTAAAATCATCTGCATTGGTCAATGCTGATCACTGCAGCATCGTAAAAAATAAACTTGCGTAATACAGTGATTGTAAATTGTAACCCTGAGTGACAGATTACAGAAAGAATCTAAGCTTTGCTCTTGGAATGAGAGCAGATCCCAGCCCCGCACACATCAGTGAGCTCAATGGGCTGAAGTTTACTGAAAACCAGAACAGAGGGAGGAGGTGCTTTACCACACGCTTTGAGTCAATACTGCCATTTGCACATTAAGAAAACAAAGTGTAGAGCTGGATGAATGCAGCAGGCCAAGCAGCATCAGAGGAGCAGGAAAGCTGACATTTCGTGTCTCAACCCTTCTTCAGAAAAATGGGTCTAGGCCGAAATGTCAGTTTTCCTGCTCCTCTGATGCTGCTTGGCCTGCTTTGTTCATCCAGCTCTACACCTTGTTATCTCAGATTCTCCAGCATCGGCAGTTCCCACTATCTCTAGATTATCTTGAGTTATTGGACAAACACAGTCCCTGAGGCTGGTGGCTTCTTAAGTATAAATGAGGCTCTTCAACTCCTTATGTAGACAAACCCTCCTTTATTTACATCTGTACTTAGAAAGTCCTCAAATACAGGTCTCTAGTATCTACAACCACTCTTTCCACAGCTTCATTCTAACTGATGTCTTCTGTCTTACTTATGTGTCAGCTATTACCACCATGATTTACGTGAATCCAGTCACAGAACAAAGTGAGTGCCAGCAAAATAATGGGGAGCTGCACCAGAACAAATGGCGCAAATCTTCACCACATTACCCTCCACAACTGTGAATTAACTGGCTAAAGGGGAAAAGTATTGAAAAGGAAAACGGGTAACAATGAGAATTGTTTAAAATGATTCAACATACAGTTCAGTGAGTGCTGAGTATAAGGCACAGGTCTAAATGTTGTTGGATAGGGTGAAAGTATCTTTGTAGGTATTGTAATTATGAAGCAATCCATACAACCTCAATGTCAAGCTACACACTGGTGAATAATGAGTTGAATTCAGAGTGATTTGAGATTTAGCAGCAGACAACAGTGCTCTTCAAGGAAAAAACATAGCGTACATGGTTCCACAGCTAGTGGACGACTTTTATTGCATTCAGGCCACCTAGGAATAGCTTTAATCATTGTTACTGGGAGAGAACATCTGCTGTGGGGTATCTTATATTCACATGAATAGGCAGACGATGTATCCACTAACATGTCAACCAGAAGAAAAGAATAGGCTGCCTGACGATGCAGCAGCAACCCCTACCTCCTTCCCCTGTCTGCCCCAATACAGTTCAGAAACATCAGCTGAATCTAGGGTGTGCGTCCTACCGCCTTAATTCTTGATGGTACAGCGGGACTGCTCTCACATTCAGTGAGTCTGGCACTAGCTCTTTTCCAGAACAAACCACCTGTCATCCAAACTCCTGAGACCCTGACAACTTTGGGCCAGAGGGTGAGGCAGTGATGCATCTATTCTGTTGAAGATGTTTTAATTACCGTGGTTTAGAATGGTTTGCAACATTTAGCTTTTTCAAGCCTCAGCAACCAAGGGACCGGAGATCTGGGGAGGGTACACTGCCAGTCCTCTCTCACTGTAGCCTGGATATCCTGCTGCTGGAGCTGAGGGCCTGAACTGAGTGGTGATCTCACAAGAATATGAAGAAGAAAAGAATCTCCGCAAAATAACAGGCTTTAAGATCGTGGAAGAGGCCAAGGGAGATCCACAACAGGATGGTGATGACTTTGAACTGAAAATACACTATCACAGGATTCAGGACCTCAGGCAGCAGAGTGACATAACACTTTGCAAAGTCAATAGCTACACTCTGACTTGCCTCGATGATCCATTCCTGAGACCCACATCATCATGGGTGTCAGTCTTCAGTCAATTCAATTCATTTCATGTAACATCAAGAAATGGATGATGGAACAAGATGATGAAATAAAACTAAGGGCCCTGACAATATCTCAGTCATGCTGCTGCTGATTTGTGCACCAGAAACTAGCTGTGCCTCTAGCCAAGCTGTTCCAGTATAGCTACAACACTGGCAGCTAATCTAAAAGTAGATAATTGCCCTAGTATGCCCTGTCTGCAGAAAATAGGATAAATCCAATATGGATAATTGCTGACCCATCAGCCTACTCTTGATCAAAATTAATGTAATGAAAAGTGCCATTGACTGTGCTATCAAGCAACAGATACACAAAAATAATCTGCCTGGTTTGGGTTTCACCGAGGCTATTTTGCTCCTGACCTCATTACAAATTTGGCCCAAATATAAAAAAGGATCTGAACTCCTTTGAGTTGAAAATAATTGTCCTTTATATCAAGACAGCATATCACCGGAATGATATCAAAAAGCCGTAGCGGAACTGTAATCAAAAGGTATCACGAAGAAAACTCTCAAGATAACAAAGTGTGGAGCTGGATGAACACAGCAGGACCAGCAGCATCTCAGGAGCAGGAAGGCTGACGTCTCGGGCCTAGACCCTTCACCAGAAAAACCCTCTGGTTGGAGACAGTGGAAGCTGGTTGAGGATGTTGTAGGCCAGTTATCTCAATCCCAGGAAATAATTTTAGGAACTTCTTATGATAATTTCATAGGCCCAGCCATCTTCATTCCTTCATCAATGACATTTCCTCCATCACAATATCAGAAGAGGGGATGTTTGCTGATGTTGGCACAATATGCAGTGCATTTATAATTCTTTAGATACTGAAACAGTCCCATGGCTATATGCAGCATGACCTAGACAATATTCAGGCTCAGGTTGATAAATGATAAGGAACATTTACACTATACGAAAACCTGGCAACAACATCTCCAATCAAGCAGAGAACATCTTATTATCACCTTTTAACATTCATCCGCATCAATATCACTAACCCCACTAACAACATACTTGGAGTTAGCATTGACCAGAAACTGAACCGGACTTTTCATATAAATACTGTAGCTATGGCAACGGATCAGAGACTGGGAATTCATGGTCAGCAAATAGGCTTTTGCTGTCAATCTGCAACATATCGTGCCCCCTCCCCACACAAATACACACCCACACCCCCAGCTAAGAACAGGATTGACTCTACAAGCTCTTTGATGAAATCCCGAATAATGTGGGGCTTATGTTCTAAGGGGGCAGCCTTAAATTTCCATCAGAACCAGGGGTGACATCAGGAAGCTTGGAAAAATCTGGAACACTCACCGATGCCCAACATTCCATCCTCCACCACAAAAAAAATTGAGGATGGGCAGTAAAGTAGAAGATTTTCAAACTGAGATTGATAGAGTTTTGCTGGGGAGGGCTATGGGACTATGGTGTCTAGAAGGAATTCAGACTCCACAAATAGGGGAGGATCTACTCCTACTGACATGAATCCTAGGCTGATTAAGGAGCCATAGCCCACAGAGGATGAGAGGCATCTCTGCCTATTGGAGGGAGAGTTATCTGGTAAAATATGTCTTGTGGTGACCACTCCATAAAGGTGAGGTTGGGTGGAGAGGCTGGGCCATGAGTTATCACAGACAGTACGACCTTGACCACGTCTCCTGCATTTCCCGCAACACATCCCTCACACCCCGCCCCCGCCACAACCGCCCAAAGAGGATCCCCCTCGTTCTCACACACCACCCCACCAACCTCCACAACGCATCATCCTCCGACACTTCCGCCATCTACAATCTGGCCCCACCACCCAAGACATTTTTCCATCCCCACCCTTGTCTGCTTTCCGGAGAGACCACTCTCTCCATGACTCCCTTGTTCGCTCCACACTTCCCTCCAACCCCACCACACCCAGCACCTTCCCCTGCAAACGCAGGAAATGCTACACTTGCCCCCACACCTCCTCCCTCACCCCTATCCCAGGCCCAAGATGACTTTCCATATTAAGCAGAGGTTCACCTGCACATCTGCCAATCTGGTATACTGTATCCATTGTACCCAGTGTGGCTTCCTCTACATTGGGGAAACCAAGCGGAGGCTTGGGGACCGCTTTGCAGAACACCTCCGCTCGGTTCACAATAAACAACTGCACCTCCCAGTCGCAAACCATTTCCACTCCCCCTCCCATTCTTCAGAAGACATGTCTATCATGGGCCTCCTGCACTGCCACAATGATGCCACCCGAAGATTGCAGGAACAGCAACTCATATTCCGCTTGGGAACCCTGCAGCCCAATGGAATCAATGTGGACTTCACCAGCTTCAAAATCTCCCCTTCCCCCACCGCATCCCAAAACCAGCCCAGTTTGTTCCCTCCCCCCACTGCACCACACAACCAGCCCAGCTCTTCCCCTCCACCCACTGCATCCCAAAACCAGTCCAGCCTGTCTCTGCCTCCCCAACCTGTTCTTCCTCTCACCCGTCCCTTCCTCCCACCCCAAGCCGCACCTCCATCTCCTACCTACTAACCTCATCCCACCTCCTTGACCTGTCCGTCTTCCCTGGATTGACCTATCCCCTCCCTACCTCCCCACCTATACTCTCCTCTCCACCTATCTTCTTTTCTCTCCATCTTCGGTCCGCCTCTCCCTCTCTCCCTATTTATTCCAGAACCCTCAGCCCATTCCCCTCTCTGATGAAGGGTCTAGGCCCGAAACGTCAGCTTTTGTGCTCCTGAGATGCTGCTGAGCCTGCTGTGTTCATCCAGCCTCACATTTTATTATCTTGGATTCTCCAGCATCTACAGTTCCCATTATCACAGCCAGTACGAAGATTGAATCCGCGCTGTTTTTTTTAATTCTAGCCTCACTCTAATCTTGTGTACCAACTGAAGTAACCGGATCCCAGCTGGGAAATTGATGTCAGCCCTACTACACGCGTTCCCCCTTTAAGAAAGTCCATTTTTCGTTGCAACTCGCTTTTTCCTTCGTCTGTCGCTCTCTTGTGCAATCCGGATGAGTTTCTCTCCTGTTCCAGCACATGGCGCTGTGACCAGTAATGTTTGTGAAGATTCTGCCCATTTGAAACTCGAAAGATCTCATTTAAGCTGCGGCTTTAATGACGTTTCCTTTACGTGAACATTCACCTCTCTGCACGGTGCGTTAGCTGTTATTCCCCCCACCCCCTCCCTTCTCTCTCTTTCTCTGTTGGATCCCCGGCAGCACGCTCTCCCACCCAAAACTCCTCGCATCCCCTTCCATGCTACAGAACCTACAACGCTTCCTCCTGCCCCGTGTAGCTGGCGATGCTGATCCGAATGGCCGGGACTGGTCATACTGCAGACGACTGGCTGTGATGTGAATTTCTCCTGATTTTACTTTGGTGAGTCGACAACCTTTTTGCAAACTCCATCTCATTTTTTAAAAAATTAAGACAGAAAGAAAGAGGTAGGGAAGGGGGAACGATCGTGACTGCTTCAAAACAATATTTTATTAATTAGATAAAAATGTTTGAAATTCGTGTTTAATTTTGCATTGCACTACAATTAGTTTGCCTCCTGTGACTTGACTGTGTTTTATCAAGCCAATAGATTCAACAAGGAACACAAAATATTAATAAATTACATGATGAGGGAAAAGAAAACCAGTTCAATAATTTATATTTTCTGCACATTTCCAAGTTGCCTTTTCAATTAAAGTGCTGATTCCCAATATAAGTTTTTTTTTCATTTCGGGACGGTCATTTGCAATTTGTTGTGAAGGAGGTAAAGGTCAGTCATGTTTCCCCAGAAAACACTACTTGGCTGATGCCAGCTCCAAACCGATTTGACCAGGAAGCTGTAACCCGGGTTACAGTTAGCAAGATAAGAGGGATAGCGGTATTTATTCATTGTGGTGCGTGTGCATTTAAGGGGAGGGGAGAATATGGCAGAGTTAATCTATGCAGACGGAGCGTGATCGAAGTATTGTTGGGTCCGCGCTAATAGAGAGCTTTCCTCTTTGGTCAGACCTGCCGAGTGTCTCCATGGCTACAGTCTCAGAATCAGAACCAAGGACAGCGCTTTCCGCTCAGCTCCACGCACACAAAGCGAGAGGATGTTGGGGCCACTCGGGCGAATTGAATGGGCTTATTTCAGTCCCTGTGCGTATGTGTGTGCGAGAGAGAGAGACTGTAATTGAAAAAAAACGAATGAATTGCTACCAAAGAGACACACTCGATCGATAATTCAATTGCTATTTGAACACAGAAAGTTTCTTGAGACCCATTTGCTCGCTTCCCCAGAGACTTTCTATATAAACTTCGTGGAAAATTTCAAACCAGCCCAGCGTGTCTTTTTAAACACGACAGACTCCGTCTCCCATCCTACCGCCAACACCACAACATCACCGTACCCCCACCCCCAACCAACAAACAAACGCAGAGCCGAACATACGAGTTTTTACTTCCCCAAATATATTGCCTGTTTTACAATGGGGAGCGGACAGTACGGGGAATCCGAGTTTTGACACATCTTACCCCATGGGATTTGTTTAATTTTCATTGGTCAGTTTCGGAACTGTTGCTGCTCCCCGGCAGCAAGCGTTCCCCGTTATCAATAGTTTTACAATTACTGTGTGTGTGAAAGAGAGAGAATCACAGAGAGTCTGTGCCGCGTGGGTGATATCTGTGGATAGATGTGCCTCCACAGACTGGGGGAGTTCGCTTTGGAAAGGCGGATGGTGAATAGCACGTTTAAATAATTTAAACACCTTACTAAAATAAAATCACTTTCCTCCGATTCCCCTTAAAGAAAGGTTCATGTTTATCATGATGATTTTGATTTGGCAACTGGACTTGGTGTATGACAGTTTGTGGTCAGGCACTAGTGACTTCTGCTTCCAGAGTGACATATGTGAAACAGGTAAATAAGCTTCTCAGAGCGGCGGGTGGAAGCAGCTCCCTGGGTTGAAATCGGGCCCTGTTGAGGGATTACATAACAAGTGACAAGAAACATGGTGCATTTGGACCACGACCACCCACTTTTAGGTTAATTTTGCATAAATTAAAGCGGCACGGTCCCCCCCCTTCGCTGCAATGACTTATTCACCGGCGCCAGTTTGTCTCGACAAGCACACTTCTTAAATATAAAAGCAAATAACTTAAAATACTTTGTGTCGACATTTCATGGTTGGAGAGACAGTTCTAGTTTCCCGATTATATATTACAAAACCAAATTGATAGATCATAATTAGTCGTTTTTTTAGTTCTTTTTTAAAAAGTCAATGCCTGTCTGATCCTTTTTGTAAACTTGTAGACTGGTAATAGGGAAACTAGCTGACTACGTAGGGAATAGAATTATCGAATAATATGGAGATAGAATGTGAGCTAGAGGAAGAAGCTTTTGTGAAGCATAAATGTCAGCATAGCCCAGCTGCCCCAACAGCCTGTTCCGGCTGGAAATTCAATGCCATTTATGATAAACTCATTTAAGTATGAGTTTTATTTATTTGATTTTCAAATGAAAGCTTAATATGGACCATAAACTTGGACACGCCTTCTAGAAATTCTGCTCATTTGAGCGTGCGATAACCCTTTAACTTCCACGGGCATCCACGAGCCTTTCTTTTCCACAGGATTTACGCGCTGCAAGAACAGAAGAAATTCAACTCAATGTTATATTTTGTTCCCTTTAAGGGAACTCAGCTACTTCTATTTGCATTTACATTTTCTGAATCCACTTTGAACCCAGGAAGGCTTTGCTGCGCTGAAAACTCAGATTTTGTTTCGGTTGCTTTTTAGGAAGAGTGCTCTTTTCAGCTAAATACGATTTCCAGTTGCTTCCCAGCTCCCCTTTGGCAAATCTCCAACTGCGTGATTGTTGGATACTCTGAGACATCTGCATCTTTTTGGATCAGTGTTCTTGCCGAAATTCTAAGCACTGCAGATCCAGAACAGAGAAGTGCCATTATCTGGACATAATTTATCAATTTTCATTCACTAGTACAGTAGAGGGTGCTATTCCGGAAATTGAGAATTAATGCAATGTAAATGTAAATTACATTGTTTTGAATCTCTTGTAATCTGAGAACAGTCAATGTTGACAGTGGTTATAAAACGTGAACAAATCTTTCATCTCACATCACTGACATAAGATGCCTAGCAAATGCAAATCCAACAAAATGTAGTCACTGTATGTCAATAATGGGAAAGAATGGGATCAAAGGTTTTGGAGGAATGGGATCAAGGTGTGATACTCTCTCAAGTTCTAAAGTCAATATCTGACTCTCTAGATCCATATTGGGCATTCAGGTTAAGTACTGAAGAAAAATTGGGTCCATCTGATGTATATTGCAGCATTTAAAAATGACACAAGATGAAGGAAGAAAATTGAAAAGAGAGGCCCAAAAATAGATTAGACACAGATATTTCAAAAGTAGACACCTCACGTAAGTCCAAAGGCACGATGCAGCTCTTGGGTTCATAGTGCTCTCCTTTGACAGGCATTGGTGCATTTTCCTATATTTGTGATCAAAATTGCTAGTTAGAGAGGCTTTGTACATTGCCGATTGGGGTATTGAGCGATAAATGTTGCCTAGCGGATTCAGAATTTTTTTGGAAAAGCTTTCTTGCTCATGTCATTTCACATCTTTTGTCTGCTCTTTAACATTGTCTCAACTCTTGCATGATATTTAGATATTCCCAGCATGCACTGGAATATTGAGCATTCATCTGTACAAGATGGTTATTTTGAGAGGTGTTCATAATGTACAGCAAGGTGTTATAAAGAGCTACCTACAGGCACTGAGTTTATTTCTGTCCCACAGATGGAGGGACAAGGGCAGCCATTTCTGTGCAGCTGTTTTGTAACATAATGTGTTGTCAAGTGCAGTATTTTAACTAAATTTATTTCTGACATATCACGTGAATCCCAAATTTTGCAAGCTTCAGCAGACCTCACTCATCTCTGATTCAGAGCAATTTCAAACCCCATTCCAAGATTTTTGAACAATAATTACACCTATACTTCAGTATAATACTGAGCAAATCATAGAGTCAAAGGAACAATTTTTTTCAATGCATCGTTAAGCCAACTTCACACTCAGTTCGATATAAAAATTCCACAGTGATTTTGAAGAACATCAGGAGAGTACTCCCAATCGAATGGCAAATATTTATCCATTAGTTAATATTATTGAATTAGATTATCTGGCCATAAACAAAATGCTGTATGTGGATGCTTTCTGCGCTTAAATTGGCCACCATATTTCCTGAATAATGACAATTTCTATATTTCACAAAGCACCATTGGGATATCTTCATAAACCAAAGTCTTTCTACCTGAGCTGAAATGTCAGCTTGCATTTAACATTTTCTGCATTCTCAGTGGCAATTTTAAATTGAATTTTAAATGTTAAAAGGCCATGACTCTTTTTGAAGAAGAACAGGGAATATTCCTGATCTTCTGGCTAGCAGTGTCCCACTTCAAACATCTCTAACATACAATGCATTAACAAGACATTCGTTTCATTGTTGTTTGTAGGATGTGGTTGACGTAGAATCAATGGCCCAACGTAAGACACTGTAACATTTTTCCATGATATGAAAGGGCACAATTTAAATGCAGGTTTTATTTTGATTTTGTGTCTTTGAGATAAATTTGCCAATGGTTTATTATTTCATTTTATACTGTTCCTATTTATTAGTTTCTTTCTTCCAAATAAATGTGTGGATGATATCAATTCACCTCATATCTGAGAATCGAGAATATGATTGCCATTTAAATTCTCTCTAGTTTTAAAAATATTATTCTCTGTATATTTTGCAATATTTCTCTGAAGCTACCGAAATAGCAATGTTCACTTGCTCCAGAATAATTCATTGTATTTGAGGCACTTTCAGATATTTCCTTTCATTGGGGTTCTATATATAGCAAGGTTTTCTGTTGCTTTTGTTATCTATGCATCTCTCCATCCCTTCTCTAAAAGTCTAACATTAACATTACTAGTCACCTGATGAAAACACTTCACAAATGGTGCTGCTTTTATCTTTAATAGCATTTCACATCTGCCAGTTTCACAAACTAGCTTAGATTATGTTAATGAAGAATAGACAATGCATGGAGCAAACAGTTTATACCAGTGTATGTAAAAGGTAACAATGACATACTGGACAATCACTGTGTTAGGCACTTGTTAGATGTCAGCCAGAGTGTTGTGCACAGTTCTGGATGCCACATTATAGGAAGGATGTGAACACATTGGAGAGAGTTTTGAAGCAGTTCGTAAGAATGGTTCCAGGATGAGGAATTTTGGCAATAAGGATAGAATGAAAAAAATTGGAACTGTTCACCTTGATTAGATTAGATTCCCTACAGTGTGGAAACAGGCCCTTTGGTCCAACAAGTCCACACCACCCCTTGGAGCATCCCACCCCGATAACCCACACACCCCTGAACACTATGAGCAATTTAGCATGGCCAATCCACCTAGCCTGCACATCTTTGGTCTGTGGGAGGAAACCGGAGCACCCGGAGGAAACCCACGCAGACACAGGGAGAATGTGCAAATTCCACAGATAGTTGCCCGAGGCTGGAATCAAACCCGGGTCCCTGGTGCTGTGAGGCTGTAGTGCTACCCACTGAGCCACCGTGCCACCCCTTGGAAGGAAGAAAGCTAAGAGAAGATTTTATAGAGGTTTTTAAAGCCATGAATGGACTGAATAGAGCAGGTAGGAAGAAATTGTTCCCACTTTCAGAAGGAGTGACAACAAGACAGCATAAATTTAAAGAGATCTGCAAAGGAGGCAAGAGTGGATGAGGAAAAACCTTTTTACCCAGTGAATAGTTAGGTTATGGAATGCAATGCCTGTAAGTGGAATCAAGGCAGGTTCAATTCAGGCACACAAGAGGGCATTGAATGATCATTTGGATTAAAATAATATGCAAGAGTATGGGAAAAAAGCAGGAATTTTGCACCAGGTAATGATGCTCATTTAACGAGTTGGTACAGGCATGGGGGTCTGAATGGCCTATTTCTATACTGTAACACTTCAGTGATTCTTTGATACCAAATCTGATAAGACTCAGGAAACACTGTCTTTCAATCCTGAACCTCATCCAAACCCATCTAATCAATTCCTTGGAGTGAATCATTTATTACATATTTATTAAAATTATCAATTACTTCTTAAAACATTTAATGAATATCATTAGCTAATGTTTATGATGGTGCTCAGAAATGCTTCTCATTTTGACAGTGTTATTCTCTAAGCCTCATGATAACAAAGAGTGTAGCTCATGCCTCTCAGGTCCAGCATACAGGAGAGAATGATTAATTTGTGTAACAATATGACCACGAAGATAAGTTTCTATATTAGAACATTCATTGCTAGGGGAATTATCTATGTATATAAAATAGAAAATGTGAGCATATGTTGAGTACTAAAAAGGCTACTTTCAGAGAATTAAATTAGAACTCGGAAGGTTAAAATGGCTATTTTGGCATTTTATTAGAGACAACATCTTGCATTTACTTGGCATTTTTAATATTGTGAGTCAGTCTAATATGCTTCAAAGGAACATTTTCAAAGACCTGTCTCAGAATCCCCGAAGGAAGATGTTAGAACAAGTAGGTGGAAGAGGGAAGTTTCCAAGTGTTATGTCTAGCAACATGGAAGGATAGAAATCAGGCTAGATTTTCCCGTTTTAGTTAGTGCTTTGTTGAGTAACATAGCACTCAGTCTGCCATAGCTCATAGCAATTTGGATTGCGTAATTGTTTACTCTTCACCTTTTCAGTTATACATGGGCTCTATATTGCCCATCTTGAGGAATTGCACAGCTGGAGAAGTGGTCATCGCTGCAGGCACCTTCCAACATTCACATCATGTCACTGACATCATATTTAATGCTGAGCTGTACGTTACTTCAGATGCTGTAAGTCCTTACACTGTGTTGCTCAACAATTAAACTGAAAACATGGCCCAGTAAGAGAAGCTGGCAATGCATTTCACTTTTGGGAACCTGGGATGCTGTGAATGGGTTGATGGAGAAGAGGACGATGCTGCTGATGGCAGGCCATGTCACCAGGTACAAATGGCTTTGACCAAGGTAACAGCCCAGGTCAGTGCTTGTCATGGATAAAGAGCATAGCCATACAGAAAGAAAGTCAATGACATTCTATGTACAAGATGGGTAAATACCACCATTTTCTCTCTCTCGCTCTCTCTCTCTCTGTCTCACACACACACACACCCACACACACACTCACAGAGCTACCACCCACTCTAACCTATCAATGTTCACGGACTAGAACTCTCCCTGCTGAATGTTAAATGCATAATGTCCACTCAATGGCTTTCAGCCACCTCATCATCCCAAACTAATAACCCTCCTACTCATTCACTAGGCACATCTCATCCCCTCTCCTGGTTGTGCATCTCTAATGAAGGCTCTTACATTAGCTTTCATCATACTCAAACCATCCCTTTGTGTCATTGAGGGGAAATTTGCCCTCAACCAGGCCGAGAGGACCAAGAGGTCCTGAGGAAGGGTCACCAGACCCGAAACATTAATTCTGTTTTCTCCTCCACAGATGCTGCCAGACCTGTTGAGCTTTTCCAGCAACTTTGTTTTTGTTGTTGCTGTTGTGAGAGGACCAAGAACTGTGTGTTAATTTTCCTAGTGGCCAATGGCAGGGAAATTTCCTCTGTATTTTACTACACTCATATTTAGTTTGAACCTAACAATACTTGTCACCTTTCTTGAAGGTGTCTATAATTATGGTATCTCTCGGCTCTCTTGGCATGCTGTCCCCCATCCAGATGAGGGAGATGGATCGTACAGTTACAGTAATTATACATTTTTGTCATATTTTAGTGCTTCACTGGGGATTTGATCATCCCCTGATGGCTGGCTGTACTTTACTTTTCAAATGCTCTTTTTTACTTTATGCTGTGATGAAGTTATATCGAGATGTGGGTGGGTAGTTCATTGTAGGATTGAGTCAAGGACACTCACACTAAGGATGGAGTTTCTATTAAGGAGATCATTAAAGTGCTCCTTCCAGCAGATGCTGATTGTATCTCATATCCTGGAGAAGACTTCCTCTGCACGATCCTGTGCCTCCACTGGCAGGATAGGCTCACATATGCTGTTGTTCAGGCCAACAGCCCGAGCATCAAAATAATAACTGATGGGCCACATTATTTCCATGCCTAACACTAGACTGCTGAAGCAAGTGCTCTACTCAGGGCTTAGAAGCAGCAAAGTAACCTCCCAAAAAGGCAGAGGAAATACCTCAAGGACATCCCCAAAGACTCCTAGAGATAGGACATTTAATTGGATGTATGAGATGAGTGTGTCCCCCAGTGTACAATGCAAGTTGGCAGAAGTGTGCAAGATGTAGTTATCCCTGAGCTCTAAAGGTCTGAAGTTCTGTGAGAGTTGGACTGAAGACAGGCATGATGATATGATGAGGATGGTACTTTGTGAATGCCAGCTTCCATGGATGAAAAATGGAAGTGCATGGAGTTAGGAATTTGCACCATCTAATTTCTTGTGGAAGGAGAAGAGAATTAGAAGTGGCATAGAAGTGAAGCAAGCTGGGCTAACATGTGAGATGCAAATGCATTGAAATTAAACATTCACAACTCAAAAGTGAGATTCTCAAGTCATTGATTAAAGTTTAAGGGCAAAAATGGGAAACTTTGTCAATGTCAAGATTCTGATTCTTTCATTCATACCATTTTCCCCAACTTTCTACACATTGATCACATCGCACTAGGGAGGGCAACATTCCACAAGTAGTTCCATGTAAGGATGGTGTCTGACTTGGAGTGGAGTTTTCAGAAGTGGTCTCCCATTCATTTACTGCCCTTATAGTTATGGATGACAGAGATCACAGGTTTGGAAGCTGCTGTTAAAGGAGCCTGGCTGACTTGGTGCAACTCGCTGGTGTATTGTCAAAAAGAATCATGAGGCTCTTTGTCAGTATCATGCAGTCCATTTTCCTTCCACCAGTCAGACTACTGTCCTTTCAATCCAACCATTTCGTTAACTCATCACATTCCCCATTAACTATTGCCTAAACAGAAAGGCCATGCTCAGCTCTGAGCCACAGTACCAGAGATGAATCAAAATTAACCTTTGTGAAGTTATGTCTCATTCAGTTACCAATTCTACTCAATTAAGATTCTGTGAGTGCAGTCACCAAGACAGTTCCTTCTCACCCACTCTATCACAGATACGATAATTAATGTTGGCACATAATAATCACATGAAGGACTCAATGGTTCACAGAAAGAAAATGCCAGTTTTCAATCATTCAAACATCACAGTGCTGCTCAAAATCAGAACATTGAGCTATTCTGATCTTACGACAGGACAGCACCACAGCCAATACTCAGTTCAGCGCAGAACAAAGATGCTGGGTGTAACGACTGTAACAAGATTAGCCAGGTGAACCTCATCTCAAGATGGCAGCGGTGGAGCAGGAAGTATTTGGGCTCCTGTGCCCGGACTTGTCTTCCTTGTCT
This sequence comes from Stegostoma tigrinum, assembly GCF_030684315.1. Taxonomy (NCBI): domain Eukaryota; kingdom Metazoa; phylum Chordata; class Chondrichthyes; order Orectolobiformes; family Stegostomatidae; genus Stegostoma; species Stegostoma tigrinum. Next base: position 17,807,028 of record NC_081365.1, on the reverse strand, counting down.
GCATTTTCCTTTTTTGCTTTTACCTTCTACCCCTTTATTTCCTCAAACTGACCTGATAAAGAGAGCTCTTCAGCAGGGAGGCAGCTTCGATGTGCTGCAGCGCGCTGGCGGCGTTTTCAGAGGCAGCGTAGCTGCCGAGATGGTCAGTCGGACTGTGAAGCCTAGAGCAGGACTCTTGCTTCCGTGTGGAGTAAGCCTCTGACAATGGTATGGCGTGGACTGAGAAGCCCGGAGCAGGTCACCCTCTGTGCAGCCTGGTGTGGGCTGGTGTATCCTGGAGTGGGACACTTTCTGTAGCGTGGCGTAGACTGGGAAGTCTGGAGTGGGGCACTCTCTGGTCAGCATGGAGTGGGCTGGGAAGTCTGGAACAGGATAGTCTCTGTAGCATGATGTATCTGGAAAGTCTGCAGTGGACTCTGGTGGCGATATACTGTAGCAACGGAGAATAAAAAGTTGGACTCTCTTTAAATTACCTTTTTTTATTTTATTATGCGAACGCTGCTTATGTTTGAACAGCGATACATGCTTTTCACTGTATTTTATACTGAATGCACGTGACTATAAAGCATATTCTCATAGAGTACAAGCTTTCTGATTGGAGCCAATAATCTGATCCAATCAGGGAGCCCTTGCTGACAGATATGAACAGGAGTGTCAGACGCCCTGTTCACTTTGAGAGCTGGCTCTGAGGGAGCTGGATCCGTATCAAAGGTGCTCCACATGTAAATAAGAGGTGACTTGGTGATGGGATACCAGCCTCTATGGAGTTTATTTCACTGGGAAAGCAGAGTGAACAACCAGAGGGAAAATCCGAGATAACAAGGTGTAGAGCTGGATGAACACAGCAGGCCAAGCAGCATCAGAGGAGCAGAAAAGCTGACATTTCGGGCCTAGACCCATCATCCTTTCTGCTTCCAGTTTCCTTGTGTTATATTCAAACAATATTTCTGGAATTTCCAGAGCAGTTTCAAACTCACTGTTAAAAATCTCTTTGTGCACGGGTTATTCATTTGTCTTTGCTTTTAACTCCATAGAGGTAAACTTATCTTCACCGACACTGGGAGCAGGAATCAGAAAAACCATGATGTAAGGTTCTTGATCATAAAAAAACTCACAAGGTAAAGAGTGCGACAGTCAGGCAGAGTGAGGAAAGGAGGAGCAAGGAGAAGTAGGATAGAGGGGGAGAGGGAGAGAGAGGGAATGATACAGAATCGGGGAGAAAGAGGCAAACAGTTATTCGCAAAAATAAAAGAATTTTTGAAAAACATTTTGCCAATGGGCCAAACCACAAGGGATCAACTCATATTCTAAATTTCAAGAGCATGTACTATCTGTTATGTCACACTGTAGTAACTGTAATTGCAGGCTTATTAACAATCTTGGGAGAAAAAGCTATTAATGAATTACATTAGTTATTTAATAATTAATTTTGCTGAAGGCTGTTATCAAATTTTGCAAGCAAACTTCCACTTCTCTAAAGCTCTGAATTTGTATACTGTGCACTACTATTGTTGTCCTGCATTGCACTTTGTTTGCATTTACTTTTGTTTTATCTTTTTTTGGATGGAGGTAATTAGAATCTCGGGCAAGAGAGCTAAAAACCTTCTTATTATCCTCAGAGGAACATTCTTGCCCTTCCTCGCCCTGTGTGTAATTATTAAGGAGGACATTCAGCCCATCAAGTCTCTGTGGAAAGTCAATTAAAAAGAAATGAAGACAATGTTCCAAAGTGTAGGTGAGCAGAAAGACCCCAATGTTCATTTACTCAAATCCGTAAAGGATTAGCAGGCAATTGAATCAAGTGATTCAGACCATTGGAGATTTACTTGTCTTTATAAACCAGAACATTGTTACAACCGGGTGAGCAGGCAGAAATAGGTTCCTCTCTTTCACACCCTTGCAGTCAGTTGCAACAAATATTTAGAAGACCCTTCAGCATACAGTTATATTTCAATTAAAATATAATATGAGTCAAAATTAAGGAGCCAGTTACAAGGTTGTTTTGATTGAAGGAACGAGGAATGTATTTTTCATTAACCCCCTTGAAAAATAGTAATAAATTGTAAGATCTAGTACAAACACTGGTATAATGTGTAAAAAGGAGAAGAGTGTTGTTTATAATCGGAGGATAAATTCTGTGTGGTTTAAAATGTTCTTAAGCAGCATTTGAGTTTTTATAGTTGAGACTAGGTTAATTACTTGACGTTGTGTATCCTCAGCAGTAGCAAAACCAGTCAAGTTCTTGGTACATGAATGTTTCTCTGATTGCTCTATCATGAATGTTGGCTTTCAAAATGTTGAAAAGGAAACAGAGACATTATTTCAGTACAGTCCATTGCTTATCTACATTTTTCTCTCTCTCTTGCCCAACAGCCGGTTTCTTGTTACCCATTTCACTTGTGCCATTACACAGTACCTCTTGTTAGTCACTAACAGCCCCCATTAACAACTAGTCACCGTCCTAGCCAGATTGTTATCAATTCCTTTGTCTACCCAACTGCTCTTTTCTCTCTTCGAGCTCTATCCTCTCATTTACTCTTCACCCCAGCCCACTCCCTATTTTCTGCATATAAACTGATATTTTCCGTCAGTTCTGAGGAAGGGTCACCAGACCCAAAACATTAACTCTTAATTGTTTTCCCCACAGATTGGAGATAGTCAACATGGATTCATCAAGGGCAGGTCGTGTCTCACAAACCTCATTGAGTTTTTTGAGACGGTGACCAAGCATGTGGCTGAGGGTAGGGCAGTTGACGTGGTGTACATGGACTTCAGTAAAGCTTTGATAAGGTTCCACATGGTAGGCTATTGGAGAAAATACGGAGGCATGAGATTGAGGGAGATTTAGCAGTTTGGATTAGAAACTGGCTTTCTGTAAGAAGGCAATGACTGGTGGTTGATGGAAAATATTCAGCCTGGAGTCCAGTTACTAGTGGTGTGCCTCAAGGATCTGTTTTGGGACCACTGCTGTTTGTCATTTTTATAAATGACTTGGACGCAGGCATAGGTGGATGGGTTAGTAAGTTTGCAAATGACACTAAAATCGGTGGAGTGGTGGACTGTGTGGAAGAATGTTGCAGGTTGCAGGGAGACATGGATAAACTGCAGAATTGGGCTGAAAGGTGGCAAATGGAGTTCAATGCAGATAAATGTGAGGTGATTCACTTTGGGAAGAACAATAAGAAGGCAGAATACTGGGTCAATGGAAAGATTCTTGGTAGTGTGGATGTCCAGAGGGATCTTGGTGCCAATATTTAGATGCCTGAAAGTTGCCACCCAGGTTGATAGTGCTGTTAAGAAGGCTTATGGTGTGTTAGGTTTTATTGGTAGAGGGATTGAGTTCCAGAGCCGTGATATCATGCTGCAACTGTACAAAACACTAGTGCGGCCTCACTCGGAATATTGTGTGCAGTTCTGGCCACCCCATTACAGGAAGGATGTGGAAGCATTGGAAAAGGTGCAGAGGAGATTTACCAGGATGCTGCCAGGTCTGGAGTGCAGGCCCTATGAAGAAAGGCTGAGGAACTCAGGCCTGTTCACATTGGAGAGAAGGAGGCTAAGAGGGGATTTAATAGAGACATACATGATGATCAGAGAATTAGATAGGGTGGACAGTGAGAGCCTTTTTCCGAGGATGATGACATCGACTTGTACGAGGGGGCATAGCTACAAATTGAGGGGTGATCATTTTAAGACAGATGTCAGAGGCAGGTTCTTTACTCAGAGAGTGGTAAGGGCGTGGAACACCCTGCCTGCCAATGTAGTTCACTCAGCCACATTAGGGGCATTTAAACAGTCCTTGGATAAGCATATGGATAATGATGGGATAGCATAAGGGGAGGGGCTTAGATTAGTTCACAGGTCGGCGCAACATCGAGGGCTGAAGGGCCTGTTCTGCGCTGTATTGTTCAATGTTCTATGTTCTATGTAGATGCCACCAGCTCTGCTGAGCCTTTCCAGCATCTTCTGTTTTTGTCGTTGTTAAAGATCATTTGAACTTGGATTACTGGAAACAACTTCATTGCAGTCCATTGAACCGCAACCCCCGCCCCCCCTTTACAGACTGAGCATGTTCCAACTACTGTTTGTTATTTATATGCATCACATATGCATAATTCTTCACCAGGTCTCACACCATTCAAGGAGTAAGGGAGAGGGATGGGAAAAGAGTGGAGGACACAAGAGTAATTTCCTACAGTAAAATGCAAGTTAACAATCGAGATAGTGAGAAATTTTGATAGAATAGGTGGAGGAAAACTATTCTGTCTTGTGAGTGAGTTCATATTCAGAGGTCATAGATTTAAAATCATCAGCAAGAGATCCAAAGGAAAGATATGGACTTTTTTCCTGCAAAGAGATGGTGGGATCTTTACTGGTCTGCTTGAATAAGTGATTAAAGCTGATTCTAGAAATAACTTTAAAGGAGAGTTGTGCATACAATTGAGAATGTGGAGCTTTAGGCTTACAGAGAAAAAGATTAGAATTGAGGAATTAAGCCTGGATTTTAGAAAGCAGAAATTCCCAGAAGGGCTGAATGACTTCCTCCTTTATTGTTTGTTTCTTCCAACCCCAGACATTCTCATGATGTTAACGTGGTAGGAAAGCCTCAATGGTCTTTCCCAACAGAAAGTCCAGGCTAAGAAAGCAGTTACGTCCCCACAGTGCCTATGAACCCAGGCTGTAAATTGAAAGGAGAACTCCAGACGTGGAGGATAACATCAGAATTTGTAGGTCATTTTGGAATGGATGTGTACCATAGGCAAGTTAAATTACCCACCTGCCCGTTTTCCACTCAGCAGGGAAGGTTAAAATTGCCCTTTGTATGTCAACAGTAAGCACCTGGGATGTAGAGAAGAGTTGAAAGTGGCATGATTCAATGGAGACCTCTATATAAACAATTATACGTATGTACACAAAGAAGGAGATATATATATATATATATATATATAATATATATATGTATATAATACACACACATATATATGTATATATATATATAATTAAATATGTTAAATATTTGTGTGTGTTTATAGCCACAGCAGAACAGTTAGAAAAAACTTGTCCAGATCCTCAGGTTGTGGGCTAAAGTCAATGCTGCCTTCTGCTGTGGTCCTGGACAAATTGTTCTTATTTCACTTATTTTTCTAACCAACCTGGTCAGAGATATTATTACACACCTGTGGAGCAGGTGGGGCTTGAACCTAGGCCTTGTCAATTCAGGGGATAGGGTCACCTCCACTGTTCCACAGGAGGGCCCTGATTGGACAAGTTGTTAGGCAAGTTTACATAAATTAGAAGCACCGTGTACAAATCAATTGAAGGGCATTTGTTTCATATTGCTTGTTGAAGTGACTAACCTCAGGACAGCTTGTCACCGTGCTTCGTGCTTCGTGCTTCGTGCTTCGTGCTTCGTGCTTCGTGCTTCGTGCTTCGTGCTTCGTGCTTCGTGCTTCGTGCTTCGTGCTTCGTGCTTCGTGCTTCGTGCTTCGTGCGCACTGTGCAGTTGTGAGTATACTACACCAGTTACATTGATACAGGATCAAGCACACTCACTTGCTTTCTAATCTAGATATCTGATAACTCTGAGCCACCTCATGGAGTGTTCTGTGACAGGCCATCCGTTTTGTGGCCTTCAGGCCTTAACTCACTTTAAAAACAAGATACGACAGTACAGCACAGTGTAGGTCCTAAGGCCCACGATATTCTGCTGACCTATTATTCTACTAAGATCAATCTACCCTGACACATATACCCTGATGGACCAAATAACTATTATTATATGCGTAGATTTCAGATCATTGACAAAAGCTGGGGAGTTGGGGGAGATGACCATGTGTTGTGACAATAAAGATTGTGTTACTTTAAAGGCTGGTAGAAGTAGATTTGACAGTCTTTAGCAAACTCTTAAAAGACCAATTGGCTAGCTAATTTTTAAAAATAATCATTTGTAGGAGTGTGGAGAAAGAGCAGAGGGGACTAATTTGATTGTACTTCCAAAGAATTGATGATAAGTCAAATGTTTCCTGTGCAGTAGGATTCAATGGTCCCAACTGGTTCTGTATTCGAGTGTCACCCAACTTCGTTCTCCACAAATAAAATTGTGTTTCTCAGCAACTCCACAGTGCGAAAGCAAGTTCCATAAAACCTCTGCCTGAAAGCTCACTATATTTGATTCCCTCAGCATGTTGTAGCAAGATAAGAAGGCTTCTTTAAAATTCGAGTGAAAAGACTTACAGCATCAGTGTGAGCACTCATGAGCAAAGCTCCTACTGCGCCTATGATCTACCTCATTAAGGGTTCTACACAGAAGCCACTGAAATAGTCATCTCCTCCTTGGCTGACTGCAGTGCATAGAATTGTTCATCCATGAGTACACAGGCAGGTCACAGATTGCTTCATACATCTCACAAGCCCTGGCAGGGCCTCTGTCAGGGACAGATTCAGCACAATTTCAGGCATCACAGTAGATCTCCCTCCAGTGCAGCTAGGATAGATTTTAAGTTGAAATGCCAATTTAGACTACAGTTAGAGGAAGAGTCTACTGGGTTAAAGCAGCTGAAATTTGCATTTGGAATGACCACCCTGAGAATTGCTACTTAAAAACTCCAGACCTTTTCGTATAGAACATATAGAACATTACAGCACAGTACAGGCCCTTCGGCCTTCGATGTTGTGCCAACCTGTCATACCAACCTGAAGCCCGTCTAACCTACGCTATTATTTCATGGCCAGTGTTAGTGTTTAATGCCCTCCCCTAATAACAACCAGCTGATTAGGAGTAAACGTGGTATTGATGGCAAAACAAAAACAATTGTTGAAAAAGTTCAGCAGGTCTGGCAATATCAGTGGGAAGAAATCAGAGTTAATGTTTCAGGTCAAGTGACCCTTCCTCAGAATTGACGAGTTCCAGTTTTCAGCAATTTCTGCTTCCGTTTTGAATTTACAGCGTCTGTAGTTCTTTCAGTTTTTATATATTATTGATGTGAACTTCAAGCATGACTTGATTCAAGAGTCACTCAAGGCTCTAAGGGATAGCCACAGTTTCATGTTCACCTGTGGCTGTAAGGATCCTCTGTGATACACATTAGGAGATACTGTAGTATCAGAGATAATGGGAACTGCAGATGCTGGAGAATCCAAGATAATAAAATGTGAGGCTGGATGAACACAGCAGGCCCAGCAGCATCTCAGGAGCACAAAAGCTGATGTTTCGGGCCTAGATACTGTAGAACTCTTTGTCATGGTCTTAGCCTCATTGTAGCAACATTTATTCTGGGAATTGAGCACTTTTACCTAAAAAAAAAATGCAAGTATTATGCAATTGCGTCTTATTGGATACTATTCATGGGTGTCTTGCTAGTTATTCTCTTTGGTCAGGGCTACTAATGGGAGGGAGGGGCTGGAGAGCATGATGGACTCCTACAGATACACTGCAAGTACAGGACATCATTGTCCTCCTCCATCAGGACCTCAAGTGCCATGTCCTCTGATCCTGTCCTCATGTTCTTTCAGTCCCAAAATTACCTTGCAACATATTGTTGATTGCCAGATGTTATAAAGCAGAAGTTGACACCCCCGCCCCGAGACCTGAAACCAAACACCCAAAGAGAAGCACCTCACCTTATAATCTCCAAAGAGTGTGAAAAGTGGTGTAAACTGCCTTTCAGCAACTTCTAGTGGTAAAATAAAACAAATCCTTGACATTCACTTTACAATCAACAAGTAACGATTTATTTATCTAACTGTAACAGTGAACAAATTAACTAAACTATTAACAAACCAAGTAAACCGCTTCTAACTATTAACTATTCCTGAATAAAACAAGATTCTAATGGTATGCTGTTCTGACAAATACATGTCCCACTTATATAAAGAAGAAGAAGAATTTAGTCTCTCAAAATTACAGCCAAGTTACTTGTCTTCCAGAATGTCCTGTGCCTTCTCCATCAAATGTTCTGTCAAGAACACCTTCTCCATCAATTCCTCTGTCAAGAATATTAACTAGGTGCACCATTGGGACCTTTGATTTAGATAGTGCTTTCTCTGAGGCTGAGAGGAGACTGTGAGAGCCAATGATTCTCTCTTGAGAATTGAGAGCTATTAACTGTAGCAGATGACAGTTAGTTCTCCTGTCTTTGTCCAACTGCCCTCTCCTTTTATACCATGATGACATATCAATTCCGAACAATAGGATTGGTCCTATGTTGTCAAAACATCAGATTTGAATTTAATAGATTTCTGATATCTAAGTGCTTGGTTCAAATTGATTGTTGAAATTTAAAACTTGTTGTCTTGGTGCCAAAACAAATGTGCTGCTTGGCCCACTAACTGTACGGCCTTGTGATACAAATGTTTCAATTTGCGTGCTTTCAGTGTGCTTTCAAACTTCCATGCTAGTCGCAGACATTTTATTTAAATCTCTAAGCATAGATAAAGCGCATAATCTTTTAAACGGACCATGCACTGCTCTCCACATGCCCAACCCTCCCATACCCTAGCATTTTACGAACACCAGATTCTAGCTTCCTGCCTCCCAATTCACATGTACTCCACCCAACATTGCAACACAGAATTAGAGCACTGTACATTCTCAGAGAGCACAGATATAAAGAGGTCGCATAAACCTGCTCCATAAAACTGCAGATGTCTCATTTAGAGACTCAAGGCAAGTTTATAGAATGCTAATCAGCAGAAAGGGTCAAACATGTTCCTAATTCCTGACTTTTCCGCACACCCGCACATCATATAGTAGTGCAACCCTATTTAGTTGTGTTTAACATCCTTTGTCCAAAATAATTTCCGGTGAATCATGTGAGCATTTGGGATTCAAACTGCTGTGAAAGAAGAGGCCCTAAATGTCAAGGCCATGCAGTAATACCGCATTTGACTTTCACCCAACGAGACTGATATTCAATTGTCACCCAACAGTTTCTTGCGACGGAGCCAGTAACTTTGCTGTCTAAATCCCCAAATGTGTTCTTGAAAGGGAAAAGCATTTGCAGGGCTGTGAAAGGTATACTTGCATTGATATAGCAGCTGGCACAACTTCAAACTGCTTTCCAGGCAATTAATCATTTTTGAACAAAAATGTGAAGAAATTAAAGCAAAAGACTTTGGATGCCAGATGTTTGATATAAAAACTGAAAGTGATGGAGAAATTCAGCTGTTCTTGTAGCATCTCTAACAGTCCAAAATAAAAGTCATATTGGACTCAAAGTGTTAGTCTGTTTCACTCTAAGATGCTGCTAGATCTGTTGAGTTTCTCCGGCATTTCCTGTTGATTTTAGGGAGTGACGATCTTGGCAATGGGACTAATTGTTTTCAGAGTTAACACAGTTACAACAGACTAAATGGCCTCCATCTGTGTTGTATGAATCTAAATCAGTTGTGCTAGTATCTGATAGAGGTGGCAATAAGATGTAGGATAGGATGTAGAATTCTGCAAGCAAATTGACAGTGGCAACAGTTTATGGATCCATTTCTAATGGAAGAGGAGACAAATGTCAATATATTACTTCAAACACCTACAAAAAAATTATTCCCATTGAGTAAAATTCCCAAGGAGGTGATTGAAGTTGTGCTGTGTGTCTGAGTGGTAGTATGATATGATGTGACAAGGATTCCATGTTCAAAATCATTTAGTCAGGAATTGCTGCCAGTTTCACTGTCCCTCATTGCTTGATGCTGCCTGTGTCCACATTTCCCAGACACTTTTTGTGAGTGCTTAGGGAGTGAGTAAGTCTGATTCCTTTGATTATTCACTATCTTGTCTCGCAAGCAGAACAGAGAACATAGACTTTTGTAAATACCCTCACAGTTCCAGAGGCACCTAGCATATCTTGCAGAAAATGTTTAACTTTATGATGCACAGATTAAATTTTGGAGACCTCTGCTCCCAGTTTGGAGTTTTACTCAACTGAAATGCAGACGAGGCTAACTCAGACAGAGGTTCTTGGTACATCCAGTGATTGAGATTTAAACAGAGTAAGAATTAATGGTTCCCTTTCAAATTGGCAGGCAGTAACTAGTCGGGTGCCACAGATATTGGTGCTAGGACCCCAGTTATTCACAATATATATTAATGATTTGGATGAGGGAACAATATGTAACATCTGCAAGTTTGCAGATGATACCGAGTTGGGTGAGAGGGTGAACTGTGACATGGATGTAGAGATCCTTTAGCATGATCTTGACAGGTTGGGTGTGTGGGCAAATCAATGGCAGATGCAGTATAATTTGGATAAATGTGAGGTTATTCACTTCGCAAGCAAAAACAAGAAAGCAGATTATTACCTGAATGTCTGTAATTTGGGAGTGGGGAGTGTGCAATGGGACCTGGGAGTCCTTGTGCACCAGTCACTGAAGATTGCAGGTGCTGCAGGCGGTAATGAAGGCAAAAGGTATGTTGGCCTTCATTGTGACAGGTTTTGAGTACAGGAGCAGAGATGTTTTGTTGCAGTTACACAGTGCCTTGGTGTGCAGCTTTGGTCTCCTTTTCTGAGGAAGGATGCTGTTGCTCTCGAGGGAGTGCAGTGAAGGTTTACCAGGCTGATTTTGGGGATGGTGGGATTGATATGAGGAGAGATTGACTAGGTTGGGATTGTTTTTGCTAGAGTTCAGACAAATGAAGGGGGATCTCATAGAGACTTATAAAATTCTAGCAGGACTAGACAGAGTAGATGAAGGGAGGATGCTCCCAATCTCTGGGTGTGTCCAGAACCATGGGTCACAGCCTGAGGATTCGAGGTAGACCATTTAGGGTGGAGATGAGGAGATATTTCTTCACCCAGAGAGCGATGAGCTGGTAAAATTCATTACCACAGGAAGCAGTTGATGCCAAAACATCGAATGTATTCAAGAGATGACTATTGTAGCACTTGGGGTGAATGGGATCAAAGGTTATGGGGAGAAAGCAGAATAAGGCTATTGAGTTGGATGATCAGCCATGATTGTGAAGAATGGCAGAGCAGGCTCAAAGGGCCGAATGGCCTCCTCCTGCTCCTATCTTCTATGTTTCTATGTTGACTTGGTGAGCTAAATCAAGGTGAATAATGGTGAATCAACAGCTCCGTTTGCATCATTCCTACCTTACTCCAATAGATGTGGAATAGACTCTGACTCATTGTGAGGAAATACAATAAGGGTGACAAAGTTAAAATCAGCTTCTTTGTGTGATTCCACTTACAAAACTTGTTGCTGCACCGGCAAACCAATGTAATCACTTAGCAGTTGTAAGTAAGATGAGCAAATTGAGATTGCCCATTCATATAAAGAATCCCTTGGTACCAGCTTCTGTTATGGCAGCATACTTGTACAGTCTTCTGTGAACCACCAGGAAAGGCTGGGAGAATTAACAGAGAGAACCTTATGCATTTGCATAGTTAATCAAAAAAATGTGATACCATCTTGGACAAAGCAACCCACTCAATTGTCACCATATTCACAAATATTCGCCCCCTCCATGACTAATGCTCAGGAGCAGCAAAATGTACCATTGTACAAAATGCTTAGCAGAAATTCACCAAGGCTTGTTGGACAGCATCTTGCAAAACTGATCTCTACCATCTAGAAGGACAAGGGCAGGAAATACATGGGGATACAATCACCTGCAAGTTCTCCAAGTCACTCACCATCCGGGCTTGGAAACATATCGCCATTCCTTCAGTATTATTGGATCAAAACCCTGGAATTCCTTACCAATAGCATTGTGGATCTACCTGCACTAAATGGACTGCAGCAATTCAAGAAGGCAGCTTCTTAAGAGAACTAGCCATAGGCAGTAAGTGGTGGCCTAGCCAGCAACGTTCACACCCCATTGATGGATAAAATAAAAATTTGGCATTGAGCCACATCAGGAGATATTAATGCGAATGACCAACAGCTTTCCCAAAGTGTTAGGTGATAAAGGGGGGAATTGAGGTCGAGAGGAGGAGAGGTGTAGTGGGGTTATTGCGGAGCTTTAAATCTAGGCAGCTGGAGACATGACCACCATGTTTTGGGTCAGTGAAAATAACAGATATGCAAGAAGACAGGATTAGAGGAGCCGGAGATCCCGGAGGTTATGGGGTTGTATGAGATTACACAGATATTGACGGCCAAAGCCACACATAGATTTGAGCACAACAATGAAAATTTTAAATATGAGACATTGCTGAGATGAGAACCAATCGAGGTCAGTGAACGCAATGGTTCATGAATGGATGAACAAGACCGGTGTAATTTAGGACACAGTATGCATTATTATTTAACCAGCGTAACTCTTAAATCAGAGATTTCATTCTATTTGTTTATGACCTCAAGCTGCAGAGGTAGTATTAATACTTTCTGCTATTTACCTCCATGCGTGTTAAAGAAGGAATTCCTTCAGGTCACATCTGTTTACCCCAATGGGCATCTTCTGCTCCATCTCAGTTCCATCAAAGCAAGGTTTGTACAGCCTCATCTGCAAGATAGACCTCTGTGTCTGGATGGCTGCATTTTTCAACAAGATTGCTACAGTAACAGCTGGTCTGGTCTCCTCCAGACTCTTGCAGGGTTTGGATCGCGTCATTATTAATCCACTGCATTACTTGATGATTTCCAATAGAATGTGCAATAAAAAGCATATGTACCTTAAATCAGTAAAATCCTTCATAAAACAACCTTCTTTGTAAGTCTCCAAATAACACTGTCAACCCAAAGTCAATGCACCAGAAGTTATTGACATTTCACTAACAGTGCTTCTCCCATTAGCTATAAATTAATGCCATTCAACATATATTCGTATTGGAGGATATTTCATACTTTCTAACTTTTTGACAGTAATGGAAGCGGGTATTAATTGTTGGTTTTACGTTGGGCAAGGTGTAAAAACATCCCACCTGTTCTGATTGGATTAGGCCCTTCCTTTTTGCTGGGTTCAAGGAGTAGGTATGAGGAGTGACAAAATAAACCATTCCAGTGAACCCAGTAGAGAAGTTTGTAAGTGCACAAACTGGAAAGGCACAGATTAATCCTGTCTGTCGCCTCCCCCAGCAGTAAAACAATCTTCTAGTACTTGCTTTGAGGCTCAGACACAAGATGACATGATGAGATAAGGTGGCTGAGGCAAACCAGTATTGTTAATATAAAAGCAATGTGGGAGACAGCTGTGTCCTATTGAATGGTTCAAAGAATATTCCACAATGCTGAATGAACTAAATAGAAATGGGACTTTTTCCCCAGCAAGGTTGGAATTTATTGTCCATATCTAATTACCCTTGAGGCCACCCTTGAAGCATAACATATTGATTGTGCGACTGCAGGCCACAAGCGTAGATAACATCATGATTATTTTCAACTGTAGCAGAGGAAACAGTGGCAGGTTATTGTCATGAGAGCGGAACAATTGAACTTGTAATCGAAAATGTGCAGACAAGGAATCCAAGTAGTCTTGCCAAAACAAAAAGATGCCTGCTGTTAACTCCTCAAAGGTTTGCAGGGCCAAGGTCAGAGAGAAGTGTTTGCTTGGAACCCTAGGGCTGCACGGCAAACTTTAATCTTCTCCATGCCGCAGCCCATATCAAATATTTCTTTCCCCTTCTGTGTCCTTGATCCCACATCCCAGCCAGCGGTGGCGGTGGGGCGGGGGGGGGATGTTGGCAGCATGGTGGTTCAATGATGAACACTGCTGCCTCACAGTACCACAGACTGGGGTTTGTTTCCATTCCTTGGGTGACTGTCTGTGTGGAGTTTGCACACTCCTCCTGTGTTGCGTGGGTTTCGTCCAGGAGCTCTGGTTTTCTTTCACGGTCCAAAGACATGTAGGTTAGGTAGTTTGGTCATGCTAAATTACCTGTAGTGTCCAGGGATGCGTAGGCTATGTGGATTAGCCATGGGAAATGCAGGGTTAGGGGATGGAATGCTCTTCAGAGGGTTGGTGTGGACTCAATGGGGCAAATAGCCTGCTTCCACACTGTATGGCTGTTGAATACTCACATCAGAATTCCTTGTTCAAACTCGCTTCAATTTAGTTTCTACGCTGTCTGTGGCATTGAGAGCTCACAATCAAAATGACCAATTATATTTTTTTGAGTACATCAGTGACATATCCCCTTGCCTTCTTTAAACTCATCAGTTTGCATAGGTGATCACATCATGATAACTCACTTTATGCGCCATGTTCTCTCAGTATAATAGTGTATCTTTACTAATGACTTATTTTCCTAAACATATGTGATAAATGTGCCAGTTTCCAAGATTTCATAAGGCCATAAAACCATAAGACATAGAAGCAGAAATCAGGCCATTCAGCTACTGAGTCTGCTCCGCCATTCAACTATGGCAGATAAATTCCTCAATCCCATTCTCCTGCTTTCTCCCCGTAACCATTGATCCCTTTGATAATCAAGAACCTATCAATCTCAGTCTTAAATGTACTAACTGACTTGGCCTCCACAGCCTTCTGTGGCAGTGAATTCCATAGATTCACCACTCTCCAGCTGAAAAAATTTCTCCTTATTTTCATTCCAAAAGATCTTCTCTTTATTCTAAGGCTGTGCCCTCAGAGCCAAGTCTCTCCTACCAATGGAAGCGTCTTCCCAACATCCACTCTGTTCAGGCCATTCAGTATTCTGTAAGTTTCAATTGGATCCCCCTTCATCCTTCTAAACTCCAATGAGTACAGTCCCAGAGTCCTCAAACGTTCCTCATACGTTAAGCTTTCCATTCCTGGCACCATTCTCGTGAACCTCCTCTGAATCTGCTCCAGGCAAGTACATCCTTCCTAAGATGTGGGGCACAAAATTGCACACCATACTCCAAATGTGGCTTGACCAAGTAAAGCCTCAGAAGTACATGAAATAATGGGAACTGCAGATGCTGGAGAATCCAAGATAATAAAATGTGAGGCTGGATGAACACAGCAGGCCCAGCAGCATCTCAGGAGCCTCCTGCAGTGCCACAATGATGCCACCCGAAGGTTGCAGGAACAGCAACTCATATTCCGCCTGGGAACCCTGCAGCCTAATGGTATCAATGTAGACTTCACCAGTTTCAAAATCTCCCCTTCCCCCACCACATCCCTAAACCAGCCCAGTTCGTTCCCTCCCCCCACTGCACCACACAACCAGCCCAGCTCTTCCCCTCCACCCACTGCATCCCAAAACCAGTCCAACCTGTCTCTGCCTCCCTAACCTGTTCTTCCTCTCACCCATCCCTTCCTCCCACCCCAAGCCACACCCCCATCTACCTACTAACCTCATCCCACCTCCTTGACCTGTCCGTCTGCTTTCTGGCAGACAGCCAATCTTCTTTCCATGCTCGCACCTTGCCTCTAACACTATTGGCCCTTATCTTACTCAGCAGCCTCCTGTGCAGCAACTTTCAAAGGCCTTCTTGAAGTCCAGATGGATAACATCCATTGGCTCTCCTTGGCCTACCCTGCTCGTTACTTCCTTGCCCTCATATACAAATATCTTCATGGAGTCACCATGTTCTATCTTTGCCTGACATCCTCTATCCCTTATCCTAAAACTCTGGAGTGCTGTGCTTTTTCCCAACCCTTCACTATACCAGCAATACAGTCTTTAGTTGTTTTAGTCCCCTGCTCAAATTCCCTCTTTAAACATCTCCATCTTGCTGCTTCTTTCCCTTCATTAGAAACTTTTTGAATTCCATCTTTTTAACCAGGTGTTCTGTCCCATCTCTAAGGCTACCTCTTACCTCTCAGCACTTTCTTTGCCTCTATACAACTTGGACATCTAAAACAAACTATGATGCCCAAATTAATACCAATAATCCACAGTGATGCCAGACAGTCTTTTAAAAATTGCATGCTGTGCAAGGAGATAGCGATTGATCCCGAAAAAGATGGCAACATCATTATTATTGTTATTTAACGAAAAGGAAGTGAGTGAGGGTGACATTTGTAAGGTGGGCAAAAGGTCACAGAGCATTGTGAATAAGCCCATATTTAGTGTGTCCCTTTATAATTCACAATATTTGGCTAGATCAAAGTTTTTGCAGTTAGAAGCACTACAGAACAAGTCAGAAAAGAACATTGCACTTTGCTAACATCAAGCAATCGTTATTTTCTTCAAAATCTCAATGGACTCCGTGACTTGTAAGCAAACAGTGAATGGTGGCATAACTAATAAGAAGGGCCTGGCTCAGTGCCCAAGAACATATATCAAATATCTGGGAGAACTTTCTTGTGATGGGAATAATCTTAAATAGCAAAGTAAGTTTTTTTTTGCCCTTCTGGCCTTAATCATCTTTCGGTATAATTGGAATATTTCCAGCAGTTACCTTGACCACGTGGCCTATTTTATGTGCAATGCACCACATGCTATGGAACTTTGTAAAATCCTGTTTGATAAAGGCCTTCATTTCCACTATTAGGTGACATCTGAAGTTGATAATTTGCTGAATTACTTCAGAACTCTGGCATTAGATTTAAAAGTAGGCCGTTAGCTCATACTTGTCTGTAACAGGACTGGCTTGCCGATTTGACCACAGCTTGCTTTTTAATTGGCCTCCTTTGGGTCTGGTGTCCATTAAAGGTAGCTGAAAATTGGAGGGCTATCAGCTCTGAGACCTCACCAACGGCAATGAGGAGAGCGGTCATTGCTGAGGAGACCTCAGGGCAGCTTCAGGAATGTGAATTAAAAATTACAAGTTGGCACACCAGGGAACACCCCTCCAGGGGGATTGTTGGGGCCTCAGGGCTCCTTCCCCACCAATGGAGGCAGAATGTCTGGAAATCCCATCCTTAGCTCTTACTGCTGTCTTCGACTTTGCAAGTTGTTTGTCTGCCACCTCAGAGCAGGCAGGCAAAGAGCCTCAGCCTTCCTAAGTACATGGAGTACTTTGGAGAGCCAACATGTAGCAGCAGTCTGTTATTTAATGAACACCCTGGCCAGCTACAGTGCCACCATGTAGGGGCGGTAAAATTCTGCCCTTTGAGAGAGAGTTCAGCATGAATAACAAAGACTTCTAAGGGCCTAAGGTGAAAGAAATGATGTGCAGTGCTACAATCAGATTCATACAGTCTATTCAGGATTACACAGTTAAAATATAATGTAGTGAAAAATCTAATTATTTGGAAGCATGCTGTGCTATATTAGAGGCTGCCTTCACTAATATGCACAATTGCATTAATTACTTCCCTCCAACTCATTCATCAGATGTTAAATTCAATGGTGTTTCAAATGTCAAATAAAATGTGGTAAATGCTGTTATAACTATTTTCAAAAGCAAGAGTGTGACAGACCATGGGAAGTGTGGGTGGAACTTTGAACAACAAAAAATAAATTCTGCGCTATTTGCCTGCAGTTTACTGCTTGATGAATGAGTTCTCAAGGTTGAAAGTTATACTGAGAAGTCACCTGTAACAATCTGAAACAGCCTCCGAAATTGAACTGCTTGTTCTGCAGAAGTGAAGTTTTCACTCTCCACAGGAAGCAGAAAGTGGATCGCATGTTGTCTGGGTGTCGTTTAAGCTCACTTGACTGGACAGCTGGTTTGCACTGTAAAAGTGGTCCTAATAGTACAGGTTCAATTCCTAGACTTGGGATATCACTATCATGAAGTCACTTCCTTTTCAACTACACCCCCCCTCAACTTCCTGAGGCATGTGATCCTTAGGTTAAATTGACCACCAGTCACTGCTACCTAATGTGAGAGTAGGACTATAGTGGCTTACACTTTACCTATGTTGGAAACGTTTTGTTTTCTATTCATGGGACATAGGAGAGATTGGTTGGGCCAGCATTTATTGCCCGTCTTCTTCTTGCCCTTGAGAAAGCAGCGGTGAGCAGTCCACAATGCCCTTGGGAGGCAATTCCAGGATTTTGACCCAGCGATAGTGTAGGGACAGCAATACATTTCCAAATCAGGATGGTGAATGGCTTGGAACATGCAGGTAGTAGTGTTACTTTGTATCTGCTGCGCTTGTCCTTCTAGATGGAAATGATCATGTGTTTGGATGGTGCAATCTGAGGATCTTTGGAGAATTTTGCAATGCATCTTGTAGATGCTGAGTGTCAGTGGTGGAGGAAGTGGATATTTATGGATGTGATGCCAATCAAGCAGGTTGCTTTTTTCCTGGGTAGTGTCAAGCTGCTTGAGTGTTGTTGAAGATGCACCCATCCAGGCAAGTGGGGCATATTCCACCACACTCCTCACTTGTGCCTTATAGATGATGGACAGGCTTTGAGGAATCAGGATGTGAGTTACTTGCCACAATATTCTTAACCTCTGACCTGCTTTTGTAACCTCTGTGTTTTTGTGCTGCATCCCAGTTGAGTTTCTGGTCAATAATACCCCAAGGATGTTCATAGGGGTGGGGATTCGATTGAATCTTATTGAAGGCTGTCATTGCTTGGCATTTACTTAGTGCAAATGTCACTTGCAAATTATCAACTGAAGCCTGGATACTGCCCAGATCTTCTGTCTGCATGGATGATGCCTGACTTTCTGTGATTTCCAGCATTTATTTTATTTTAAGTACTGATTCCAGTATCTGCAGTCATTTGCTCCTGCTGTCCAGATTTCCTTGCTTTTGAACATGGAATGCTTCAGTATCTGAGGAGTCACAAATGCATAATGTTTAGCACCAATCATCAGTGAACATCCCCACCTCTGAGCTTGTGATGGAGGGATGATCATTGATGAAGCAGCTAAAGATGCTCACTCACCTTGGAATCTAAATGCCTTTTGTAATATTGTAGAAGTCAGTTGTTGTTTTATTCTTGCTGAGGTGATACATATGCAAAGGTTAATTCCAACCAGTTGTGCTCTCAGCCAAACTTGATTGTTGCCATTCGGAAGTCCAAAAACGGAAAATTGCCAACACTTGCAATATTTAGCTGTCCCATCTAGGTCAGATTCTTGTAGGGTGGCAGAGCTCTTTTGCTTCATTTTAGCACTGCCTTGAGACTTCCTCTAGAATCTAATTCCAGAACAGTCAAGTAGTAATCACAGGCAGTGTTACAAAAATAAAGGAGGGAGGGGAGGAAGAAGTCACTGCAATTGTAAAACAGCAGGCTAAATGTTCTGGGGACACGGTTTCAAGTCCCACTGTGAAAAACAATAAAGTCTGAATTTTTTTTTTAAAAATTGGAATTCAGAGGTGGCTTAATGGCAAACATGTAGCCACTGTCATAAAAACTCACCTGCTTCAAGAAGGAAATGCCGCTGTTACTTGGTCTGGCCTACATGTGACTCCAGATCCACAGTTGACTGTCAACTGCTCTCTAATTATTTAGTGGTGAGCAATAAATGTTAGTGGGTTATCACTGCCAGCGTTCTATGAATAAAAGCTATTTAAAGGTAGTGTATGCAATTTTTTTACTAGTAATCTGAGTTTAGTGTTACAATTTGCTTTACTGCAGCTCTATTATTTGGAAAGAAATAGGGTTGTCCTTTGCTGCGCATCCAACATAAATTTAGAATTGGCTTGGCTAATCTTTCGGGTGACAGCTCTTTAACAAATATGAGACAGAACTGCTGCCTATCCTCAGGAGAATGCCTACCGCAGAGGCACTCTCCAGTTGGAGAGTAACTGCTCTGCACCATGACGGGATCAGTGGCCGTTACCGTGTGTTGGGATATGAGAATGTCGGGTTAATACTCAAAAGTAGGATGCTGGTCACCTTTCCTACTCTTTGAAAGCCATTGAACCTCAAGAAAACAGTGTATCAGTTACTCAGATCCTTCAGCCTTCTTGTAGATGCTGAATCTTCAGGAAGCAATGGAGAATTCAGCCATTCTGATTCTTGTGGATGCTCCTTTAGAGAGCCTTTCACTGGCAAATGTAGTTGTCACCATGCTAACCACTCTGAGTGATGCTATTACTGAGCTGAAGGGTCACAAAGCTCCGTACTGAACCAAAAGAATCTCCTGATTCTTCTTCCAGGTCCCTCCGCTGTGTGAAGTCCTCCTGCTAGGTTGGATAAAGAGCAATACAAATGTCAATGCTTCCTTGATATTCCTCCAAACCATCCTTAACATTGTGCCTTGGAACAGCACATCAATGGATCACCTTAGGAAGTGATTTGACATACAGACCCTACCTGTAGAGTTAATGAATAACTTTCAAAAGTTTAGGATGACAAGAAAATTTCCCCAAACACTCAATCATAAGATCAGTTATAGCTGTTACAAAAACAAAGTAGTGATTTTGTTGCTCTCTCTACCAAACAGTTATAAAAATTTAAATTGCCTTTTCACTTTGTTACCTACAAAAGTTAATTTTTCTTAACTGTTGATGGTAACATTGGGCTAATAGTTCAGGAGGTAGAGCCTCTTAGCACTGGGGAAGAAGCTAACACTCTGAATCATTCCTAGATATATGACTGTTTCATTACTAATATTAAATTCCACTCTTATGTGCTAGTGTTCAGTGACTCCCTGAAGCCAGGATTCCTGATTAGGTCATCAGCGTTATTGAAAGTAAAATCTTATATAAATTCAATGCGCATGAATGGAATTAAATTTTTACAGTATAATGTACCTCGTAATTCTTTGTGATTGTGTAATTTTGAAGAGGTGGCCTGACAGTGAGACTCCTTTTGTAATTTTATAGCATTATCAGTTGCATAAAAGAAAAACTGCTGTCTGATTATCTTCATAAAATTCTGGGCATATTAGCACTTGATGGGTGTTGCGCAGGAATAGAACTAAACTGCAATTGTCTAACAGGTCTCCTATTAAATGTGATAGCTATTCGGGAATGTCCTCCCCACCGCTGTCTCTTTGCAAGTCACTTGCATGCTATTGTACTGATGGGCACAAGTCACATGTGGGCGGGCAGGGACAGTTTTTATTGGGCCCAATTTTAACACCGCCCACCTGCCTGAAATCTGAGTAGTTAAGATAGCAGTCATGGGGTAATTGTTGCATTCAAGATGTATTTATACCTCCAACCCTTTGATCTGAGCAGCTTCTGTTTTGGTACAAGCAGGTAGGAACATCACAATTCTGTTCTCTTCAGAATTTGATGAATTTGTACTCCTCTACCATTTTAACTAACAATTGAAGAAGTCACCCCCCCCCCCCGCCCCAAGTGAAACGTGGTCTCTTAGAACTACTGAAGGTGCATTTTAAAAATATTGTGAATCCAAATTGATGGATCAATGGATTTCTCTGTGTGGTTTACTAGTGAAGCTTCCTGCTCCTAGATACCTTCCTTTTTCACACTCCGTAAGCTTTCTGTGTTTGTAACAGGAAACGTTAATGCTGGTTTCATTGGGATGGAGGAACACTGAGCATGAGAAGCAGCAGGAGCAGTTTTAACAAGTATTAGCAGTGCCCAGTCCAATCAAGAGACAACAGAGGGGCCAGGAGCCACTTTTTCTGCAAACGAAAACAGAAGTTGCTGGAAATGCTGACCAGATCTGGCAGCATTTGTGAAGAGAAATTAAAGTTAATATTTCGGGTCCTGCAACCCTTCCATTTTTTGGTATCTGTCTGAGGGACAATGCCGGAGGAACTTGAATTTTTTCAGGCAAGCTCTCACACCCCAACAGATCCCTGATCTTGTTAAAAGTCTGGTTACTGACTGCTGCACATGAGATAGAACTACAATCGATATTGGCTGTGTACAGTATTGAATGTGGGAGACTGGGGAAGGACGCCTCGTGACTTGCTGCAAAGCAGCAGGAGCAATGGGTCGAAGAACAGGCAAAATGAAAGGAAAACTTCACCTCAAAATAAATTTAATTATTTTTAAAAAACAGAACTGATTTGAACCTATTGTTGCTTGGATACCACTGGCATGTTGCTAAGCAACAGAACTCACAGCAGTTGTTATTGAGACTGCATTTCATTTTTCTGAGAAAGTGGAAGTGAGCAACCTAATGACTTATAAGGAATATTGGGAGGATTTTTTTAAAAGGAGTGAATTGTAAAGTAAAGGGCAGAAAATTGGGTTGAGTAGGATTTCAACAAAGTACAAGGTGGTTTGTTTGGTAGTAAGAATGGCACACAGGAAGAAACCTCATTCTTTGGCACTTCCACACACAACTGTTCCAAGATTCTAAACGAAAAAAAAGCAAAGAACTGTGGATGCTGGAAATCAGAAATAAGGTCAGAAATTGCTGGAGAAACTCAGCAGGTCTGCAGCATCTATGAAGAGAAAGCAGAATTCATGTTTAAGGTAGGGTCACGCCTTTTCTCCACAGGTGCTGCCAGACCTACTGAACTCTTGCAGCAATTTCTGTTTTTAATTTGAATATTCTCCTGTCTAGCTCCCCATCCTTCAGAATCTGTGACTATCAGCTCATCAGAAGCACTGTTGCCCATATTGAATGCCACACACCTATTACTGTTGTTATCTCTGACCTATACTGGCTCATTTTTATTATTAAACCCTCCATGGCCTCGCCCTTACTAATTCTATATTTTCCTGTAGCCATACTGTTCTCCCCAAAAAAACTCTGTTACCCTGCATGGCATCTTGTTGTAATGGGGAACTTTCCTGGTGACAGGACTGGAAGCGAGCAGGATTTGCACTCAGAAGCAGAAGAACTAGCCATATGTGGCCACCATGGCTGCTGGCCAATTTGCTTCAACACAGCCCAGGCTAATTGCATGGTATGGGTGGACAGAAGCCCCTGACCTCACAGTTACTTTGTGTAAGCTCCAGCGTTAAGGAGCACCTTGACAAGCATCAGACCCTGAAAAGCCTGCAGCAGCAACATTCCACCTTTCCGACAGGAGAGTTGTGAACTACTGCCACCCTCTCCCCACCTGCTGGATTTGAACCAGAGGACTACTCCATCCATCAGTCACATTTGACCGACCCAGCATCATCCTGAGAGGAGATTTGCAGCACACCTTAGGAAAGATCTATCAGCCTTGAAGAGAGTACAATGTAGGTTTACAAGAATGATGCCAGGACTTCAAGAATTAAGTTATGAGGTGAGATTATACAAATTAGGCCTGTTTCCTCTTAGAAATTGGAAGAATAAGGGATTTTGTGATTGAAGTCTTCAAGTTACATAAGGATGTTGTGAAACTTGAAAGGGTTCAGAAAAGATTTTCAAGGATGTTGCCAGGGTTGGATGGCTTACGCTACAGGGAGAGGCAGAATAGGCTGGGGCTATTTTCCCTGGAGTGTCGGAGGCTGAGGAGTTACCTTGTAGAGGTTTATAAAATCATGAAGGGTATGGATAGGGTAATAGACAAGTCTTTTCCCCAGGTTGGGGGAGTCCAAAACTAGAGGGCATAGGTCTAAGGTGAGAGGGGAAAATTTTAAATGGTGGTGCGTATGGAATGAGCTGCCAGAGAAAATTGTGGTAGTTGGTACAATTACAATATTTTAAAGGCATCTGGATGGGTACATAAATAGGAAGGATTTAGATGGATATGGGCCAAATGCTGGCAAATGGGACTAGATTAATTTAGGATATCTGGTCAGAATGGATGAGTTGGACCAAAGGGTCTGTTTCCATGCTATACAGCTGGATTACTCTATATTGACAGAAGAAGACAGGGCGGGTCATGATAAAACATTTCCTCTGGTTGGGTATTCTAGACTGGGGGGCATAGTCTAAAAATTAGAGCCAAACCATCAGGAGAGATGTTGTGAAGCACTTCTACACAACGTGATGGTGTATGTTTGGAACTCTCTTCCATAAATGGCAGTGGATGCTGGATCAGTTGTTAGTTTGAACTCTGAAAGAGATACATTTTTATGAAGGAAAGATGTGATGGACATAGGCCAAATGCAGGTACATGTAGTTAGGCTGCAGATCTGCCATGATCTCACTGAATGGTGGAACAGGCTCGATGAGCTGAATGACCACACCTGCTGCTATGATCTTCAACTTTCTCTTGATCATGCTAGCCCTGCCTGGAAATCTTCCAGTCACCCACTAACAACCTTCAATTGTCGACTTAGATCTGCTGCTGCCACCATCAAGTTTCTGTTTTACGTTCAGGGAATGCAGGTGCCACTGGCTTGGAGATGGTGGTAGTCCCAGGTATCTTTGGACCTCGTCCTTCTAGATAGTAGTGGTGGTGGTTTTTTTATTATATATATTCAATTGTGGAACAAGGGTGTGACTGGGGGGTCAGCAGTCTTTATTGTCCATTACTAGCTGCCCTTGAGAAGGTGGTGGAGAGCTGCCTTCTTGAACTGCTGCAGTCCATGTGCTATAGATTATAAAGCCCTTAGGGAGGGCCACACCGAGAAAGACCACGCTCTCCGCGACTCCCTAGTCTGCTTCACACTCCCCTCCAACCCCACCACACCCGGCACCTTCCCCTGCAACCGCAAGAAGTGCTACACTTGCCCCCACACCTCCTCCCTCACCCCTATCCCAGGCCCCAAGATGACTTTCCATATCAAGCAGATGTTCACCTGCACATCTGCCAATGTTGTATATTGTATCCATTGCACCCAGTGTGGCTTCCTCTACATTGGGGAAACCAAGCGGAGGCTTGGGGACCGCTTTGCAGAACACCTCCGCTCGGTTCGCAACAAACAACTGCACCTCCCAGTTGCGAACCATTTCAACTCCCCCTCCCATTCCTCAGACAACATGCCCATCCTGGGCCTCCTGCAGTGCCACAGTAATGCCACCCAAAGGTTGCAGGAACAGCAACTCATATTCCACTCGGGAACCCTGCAGCCCAATGGTATCAATGTGGACTTCACAAGCTTCAAAATCTCCCCTCCCCCACTGCATCCCAAAACCAGCCCAGCATGTCTCTGCCTCCCTAACCTGTTCTTCCTCTCACCCATCCCTTCTTCCCACCTCAAGCTGCACCTCCATTTCCTACCCACCACCTCATCCCGCCTCCTTGACCTGTCCATCTTCCCTGGACTGACCTATCCCCTCCCTACCTCCCCACCTATACTCTCCTCTCCACCTATCTTCTTTTCTCTCCATCTTCGGTCCGCCTCTCCCTCTCTCCCTATTTATTCCAGTTCCCTCTCCCCATCCCCCTCTCTGATGGGTCTAGGCCCAAAACGTCAACTTTTGTGCTCCTGTGATGCTGCTTGGCCTGCTGTGTTCATCCAGCTCCACACTTTGTTATCCAGGCAAGTGAGGAGTAGTCCATTACATGCCTGGCTTGTGTCTTTCAGACAGTGGACAGGCTTTGGAGAATCAAGAAGTGAGTTACTCCCTCCAGTATTCTTAGCCTTGTGTTCCAGAATTTGCCACTGTTTTTAATGACAAATCCAGCTGAGTTTCTGGTCAATGGTAACCCCCAAACATGTTAATAGTGGAGAAATTCAATGATGGTAACACCATCAAATGCCAAGGGGTGATGATTAGATTGGTCCTTATGGGAGATGGCCATTGCCTGGCTTTTGTGTGGTGTGAACATTACTTATCACTTATCAAAGCCTGGATATTGTCCAGACCTTGTTGTATTTGAACATGGACTGTTTCAGTACCTGAGGAATGTGCAATGTTTTGTACCAGTCATCAGTGAACTTCCCCACTTCTGACCTTATGATGGAGGGAAGGTCATTGAACAAGTAGCTGAAGATGGTTGGGTCTCGAGCGCTGCCTTGAGGAACTCCTGCAGAGATGTCCTGGAGCTGGGATGACTGACCTCCAACAACCACGACCATTTTCCTATGTGCTAGGTATTCTCCAATGCCCGCTCATTGATTCCAGCTTACCTAGGCTTCTTTGATGCCACGCTCAGTCAAATATGTCCTCGATATCAAGAGCTGTCACCTTTACTTCACCTCTGGAATTTACCACTGGAATTGACCTCTTTTGTCCATGTTTGACGCAAGACTGAAATGAGGTCAGAGGCTGAGTGGTCCTGGTAGAATCCAAACTGGGCGTCACTGAGCAGGTTATTGCTGAGCAGGTGCTGCTTGATAGCGCTGTTGACAAAACCTTGCATCACTTTCCTGTTGATTGAGAAAAGACTGATGGAGCAGTAGTTGACCGGGTTAGATTTGTCCTGCTTTTTGCATACAGAGCATATTTGTGCAATTTTCACATTGTTTGGTTAGTACCAATATTATAACTGTACAAGAAGAATTGGCGAGGGGAGTGCAATTTCTGCAGCACAAGTCTTCAGTACTATCTCTAGAATGTCATCAGACCCCTTAGGCCTTGCAGTACTAAATGCCTCCAACCATTTCTTGATATCATGAGGACTGAATCGAATTGGCTGAAGACTAGTATCTGTGATCTCAGGGACCGCTGGGGGAGGCTGAGTTGAATCATCCACTCGGCATTTCTGGCTGAAGATTGCTGTGAATGTTCAGCCTTATGTTTTGCACTGATGTGCTGGGCTCTTCCAGCATTGAGGGTGGGGATAATTTTGGAGACTCCTCCAGTAAGTTGTTTAATTGTCTACTACCAATCACGACTAGCTATATCAGCACTACAGAACTTAGATCTGATCCGTTGGTCATAGAATAGCTTTGCCTTGTCTATCACTTGCTGCTGATGCTGTTTGGAATGCAAATGGTCCTATTTGGTAGTTTCACCAGGTTGACACCTCACCTTCAGGAATGCCTGGTGCTGCTCCTGGCAAGCCTTCCTGCATCTCCAGGTTTGATGCCCTGGCTTAATGATAATGGTCGAGTGGGGCTGAGCTAAACCATGAGGTTACAGATTGTGGTGGAGTGCAATTCTGCTGCTCTTGATACTCACAGTGCCTGAGGGATGCCCAGCCTTTAGTTATGACATGTCTTTGAAGTCTGTTCCATGTAGCATGGTGATAATGCCACACAACACAATGGAGGGTGTTCTCAGTGTGAAGCTGGCCTGCATCTCCACAATGACCATGCAGTATGTACTCTTACAAACTGAGTCAATAAGTATCTGTCATGGAGAAATACAACTGCAGCTGGAAGATCAGAAACGATGAGGTCGAGAATGTTTTTCCCTCTTTTTGGTTCCCTCACCACCTGCCGCAGACCCAGTCTAGCAGTTACATCCTTTAGGACCCAACCAGCTCGATCAGGCGTACTGCTGTTTAGCCATTCATGGTGGTGGACATTGAAATTCCCCACCCAGAGTACATTTTGGGCTCTTGTCACCCTCAGTGCTTCCTCCAAGTGTTGTTCAACATGGAGGAGTACTGATGTATCAGCTGTGGGAGGATGGTACGCAGTAATCAGCACAAGATTTCATTGATAATGGGAACTGCTGATGCTGGAGAATCCAAGATAATAAAATGTGAAGCTGGATGAACACAGCAGGCCAAGCAGCATCTCAGGAGCACAAAAGCTGACGTTTCAGGCCTAGACCCTTCATCAGAGAGCTCTCTCTCTGTGTTCATCACATTTTATTAACAAGATTTCATTGCCCAGGTTTAGCTGAAGCCATGAGACTTTGTGAGGTCTGTAGTCGATGCTGGGAAGGTACTTTGGTGATTTTCTGCACTGCGTTTTGTAGATGGCCTACACTGCTGCTAAGCACCAGTAGTGAAAGGATTGATTGTTTCAGGACATGGTGCCAGTTAAGTGGTCTCAAGTTTTGCATATTGTTAGAACTTCACTCATCCAGACAGGCCGGGAAAATTCCATCACACTCCTGGCTTGTGCCTTCTGGTTGGTGGCCAGTCTTTGAGCAGTTATGTGATGAGTTACTTGATACAGGATTCCAAGCTGCACATCTCCCTGCCACAGCCGCATCATCCTGAACTTACTCATCCTTGAAATTCACTTTCACCGTTGGAGTAAAAATTGGTTCAGGACGGGAAAAAAAAGTTTCAGATTGGTGCTTCTCGACATTCTGTGTTAGAACCACTGTATCTGATGTGAATAATGCAATGGTAAAGAAAATTGCCATCGAAGCCAAATTAGAGAAGTAGCTAACAATGAGAATGACTCCGTTAGCTGGAACAGATAATAGACAGCTGAGCAAACCAGTCCCCTCCCCCCACTGCATCCCAAAACCAGCCCAGCCTGTCTCCGCTTCCCTAACCTGTTCTTCCTCTCACCCATCCCTTCCTCCCACCTCACGCCGCACCTCCATTTCCTACCTACTACCTCATCCCGCCTCCTTGACCTGTCCGTCTTCCCTGGACTGACCTATCCCCTCCCTACCTCCCCACCCATACTGTCCTCTCCACCTATCTTCTTTTCTCTCCATCTTCGGTCCACCTCCCCCTCTCTCCCTATTTATTCCAGAACCCTCTCCCCATCCCCCTCTCTGATGCAGGGTCTAGGACCAAAACATCAGCGTTTGTGCTCCTGAGATGCTGCTTGGCCTGCTGTGTTCATCCAGTTTCACACTTTGTTATCTTGGATTCTCCAGCATCTGCAGTTCCCATTATCACAGAGAAATTGCACATGGAATTTAATACTGAGTAATATGAGATGACGTATTTTGGCAGAAGTGATAGACAAAGGAAATATGTACTTAATAATATGGTTCTGAAAAGTGTGAAGGGACAATGAGCCCTGGAATTCATGTGCTTAGATCTTGGAAGGTAGCAGGAAATATTGAAAGAGTGGTTAGCAAAACATATGGGGTTTTGGACTATTGATTTTAAAAAAAAGCAAAAGTCATATTGCACTTGGAGTAGCGAGGCCTTACTGCAACTGTACAAGGTGCTGGTGAGACCACAACTAGATTACTGAGAGCAGTTCTGGTCTTAAGGAAAGGTATCATTTCATTGGTGGCAGTTCAGACAAGGTTCACGAGGATGACCTCTGCTATGGAAGGAATGTCTTATGAGCAAAGGCTTTACAGGTGGAACTCTACTCATTGAAGTTAAGAAGAATGAGGGGTCATTGAAACATATAGGATTCTTAAGGGACAATGACAAGGCAAATGCCGAGAGGATGTTTCCTTCATGGGAGAGCCCAGGACCAGAGGGCATAGAAAAAAGTGGTGCCAATTTAAGACTGAGATAAAGAGGAATTTCTTCTCCCAGAGTTGAGTGTTTGGAAATCTTTGTCACAGAGAGCTGTGGGAACAGAGCTCTTGTGTACTTTAAAGGCTGGGATAGACAGATTCTTAATCAGTTGGAAAAAATCAAGGGTTATAGGGAAAGGGCAGAAAGTAGATGTAAGGAATGTCAAATTAGCCATGATCTTAATGGTCAGCAGAGCAGACTCGAGGGCCCAAAAAGCCTACTCCTGTTGCTATTTTTTATGGTATTAACATTTATCAAGCTCTGGTTGGCCCCCAACAAGAGTATCATGTCCAGTTCAGACCACCACATTTTAGAAACGATAGAGGGGACACAAGAAGATAAAGAGGAAATTTGCCAGCATTTTTCCAGGCATAAGGGCTATATTGGACAAGTTGAGGCCAAGGTTCTTGGAGCAGAGGAGATTGAGGGGTGCTCAGATGAATGTATACAAAATACCCAATATCAGATGGTACAATGGTTAGTGCACAGATTTAAGGTTTTGATCAAGACATGCAAGATCATATTGAGGTGAACATGAAGAATGTTTTTATGCTGTGAGTGGTAATAATTTCAAACTCAGATGAAATGATAATTCATGACTTCAAAAGGACACCAGACAGGCACTTGAAAGGAAATAAACTTGCAGTACAATGAGATAGAGCAAACAAATAAAACCAACTGGATTGTTCCACTGAGATCTGGCATAGATTAAATGGGCTGAATGGTCTCCTACTATGTTGCAATAATTCTGTAACTCCATACCTATCTGGGCTCTGGTTTCATCAGTACTAACAAGCTGGAATAGCATGGCTTTGTGCCAGGTAATTTATTTCAATACCAGTGCAGAGAACCCTTTTTCATGTGTGACGTGCTTGTCTTTAAAAAAAGTATACTCAGTACCATCCACATTGATGTGCCATTTAATGTGCTGCTTGCAAAAATTTGAGCGTTAAAAAAAATCCTGCAAGTGTTCCATGATTCGTTACAAATGCAGTCATATACAGCTAAATACAAATACATTAACGTCTCTCTGACTAAGCAGCCATTTAGCAGAAAAAGAAGCTCTAATCCTAGCTTCACAGTGTACCTTACAACAGAATAATTGCACCAAAATAACCTTTAAGAGAAATGTGCGGTCTGCAAGTGTATGTTTTAGGCAGCATATGCTGCCATATTCATGAAAAGTGCACAATGTGATAGAAAGGAGAAGGAACACCCACTTAAGTAAAATAGAACAATGACAGATACACGAAAAAACAGGCTTAAATTAATTTCGTTTTTAAACATTCCTATAATTTTTGGGGATAATTTTCAGCTCTTTAAGAGAGGCATTAGCCTAGACAGGAAATACATTCAAGTTGTCTCTCACACATGCGCAGTTAGACATCCTTGTCTGAAGGTTGTGGTTTCTAGATTTGAGGTGGAGTGGGGGAGGTGTGGAGAGTGGAGGGTTTGGTGTAAATAAGTAGGTGCTGAAGTTTGTGCCACCAGCCAGCTCCATTACGAGCCATTTTGCTCATGGTCAGTGTCAGTGCTGCCACCAATTGCCAAGCAGCAGCCCACTTACTGGGAGGGAGCATTAAAAGGCCAATTACAGCTGTTAAACAGTGGGGCAGAGGAATTTCCCAACTGGCCTCCCACAAGTATTCGGCACTCTCCAGAAAGACTTTGAGGTCCTACTGCCTACTAACCCACAGGCTGCCCTACAGAAAGTGTTTTGAATTTTTTTTAATTCAACATATTTTCCTGATAACCCTGTTCAGAGATGTTATCACACACTTCGGGAGCAGGTGGGACTTGAACCCAGGCCTCTTGTTTCAGGGGGAGGGACACTACCATTACACTATTAGACACCCAGAAGGTGTTTTGAACAGTCAACCCCTCAAACCTGCTCCAGTATTCAGTGAGATCACAGTTGATTAATTTGTGCTTTGAATTCACATTCTCATCTACCCAAATAATCTCCGATTCCTCACCTATCATAGTTTTATACATGCTTAGAATATCTGCTATTTTAAACCATTAACCTGTTAGAGTCAGTGAGTGGACTGTTAAAGTGCAAAGGAAATTGATGCAAATATATCAGCTAAAGGAAATTAAAGCTTCCTTTATGTTTCTATGGAGAATATAAATTGAGAGATCTGGATAGATTGGTTTTATTGGGCCAGCTGGCCTTTGATCACATTTCTTGTTGATCTCAAATGAACTGTGCCAAGGCTCTGAAGCAGAATGCAGTTTAAAATGTGTTGCTTTGACAGTGTTGCGTTAATGTATCCCAATGGAATCTAGTTGAATAAATTGACAATAATATTCATTAAGAAATCTTTGACTTTAATATAGGAAAATAATTATTTTGAATAAGAATGCTATTAGCTAAATAAAATTATACTTTCAAAGCAAAAGTAAAAAACAATTTATCTCCTCATGTAACTGTTTCAGGAACATTGTACGTGTATAACATAAATTCAGAGGCAGCTCCATTTACATCAATTAATGTGACCTTTTTTTGTTAACAATTTTGCACAATTCCTGGTCTGATTGCAGGAACACCAAATAAAAAATTATATTTTTTCTTTGCATTTTACAAACCAGTGGACAATTATTTTCATTATTTTGGATACTGCATCATTAATCCCAATTGTGCAATCAATCACAAACATATAAATCTATGAATTAGAAACAGGACGTGGTCACTCAGCTCTTGAGCCTGCTCCGCTATTCAGTAAGATTGTGGCTGACCATATTACCCCACATTCCTGTGTTATTCTCAATAATGTTTTACCCCTTTGCTTATGGAGAATCTATCTACATCGGCCTTAAAAATATTCAAGCACTCTTGTTTCTACTGCTTTCTATAGAAGAGAGTTTCAAATACACTCAATCCTCCATGAGAGAATTTCTTCCCATCTTTGCCTTAAATGGGCTACCCTTTATTTTTACGCAATGGATCCCTGCCCAACTTTCCTCATAATACCACTTGACTACTTTAGGTATTAACCTGAGGACATGGTGTTCCCATATATCTGCTGCTCTTGTTCTTCCAGCTGGAAGTGGTCATGGGCTTGGATGGTCCTGTCTAAGGATCTGTCACCTTGATTATTCTAGCTGGTGAAGGCCACATGCAATGGCCAGACACATTTCCAAAGGGAGAATTGGGCGGACAGTCACTTTTGGTTTTCTCATGCAGATACTGATGAATGGTTTCAATGGCTGGTCTCCCTCTCAGATTAGTCTCAATGAAAGTAATTCACTAATCTTTGTGATATGTAAAGGAATAAAGGCTCTTTCTCTTTTTGAACCATACTAATGGGTGGATAAAACAGATACTTTGAAAATATTCTGATATTCAGAACCTTTACCAGGACGTTGCTGGAACTGGAGGGTTTGAGTCACAGGAGAGGCTGGATATGCTGGGACTTTTGTTTTACAGGAGTGTAGGAGGTTGAGGGGTGACCTTGAAGTTTGTAAAATCATGAGGAGCAGAGTTAAGATTGACTAATCCAAAGTCTTTTCCCTGGGAGATGGCAGGGGAGTTCAAAACTAGGGAGTGTATTTTTAAGGTGAGAGGAGAAAGATTTAAAAGGGACTTGAGGGGAAACTTTTTTCCACAGGGAGTGGTATGTGTGTGGAATGAACTGCCAGAGGAAGTCATTGATGCAGGTACAGATACAACATCTAAAAGACATTTGGACAGATACATGAACAGGAAAGCTTTCGAGGGATATGGGCCAAACGCAGGCGAGTGGGACTAGTTTAGTTTGGGAAAGACCATAAGATCATAGGACATAGGAGTGGAAGTAAGGCCATTCGGCCCATCAAGTCCACTCCGCCATTTAAATCATGGCTGATGGGCATTTCAACTCCACTTCCCTGCACTCTCCCCGTAGCCCTTGATTCCTTCTGAGATCAAGAATTTGTCGATCTCTGCCTTGAAGGCATCCAACATCCCAGCCTCCACTGCACTCCGTGGCAATAAATTCCACAAGCCCACCACTCTCTGGCTGAAGAAATGTCGTCTCATTTCAGTTTTAAATTTACCCCCTCTAATTTTAAGGCTGTGCCCACGGGTCCTAGTCTCCCCGCCTAACGGAAACAACTTCCTAGTGTCCACCCCTTCCAAACCATACATTATCTTGTAAATTTCTATTAGATCTCCCCTCAACCTTCTAAACTCTAATGAGTACAATCCCAGGATCCTTAGCCATTCATCATACATTAAACCTACCATTCCAGGGATCATCCGTGTGAATCTCCGCTGGACACACTCCAGGGCTAGTATGTCCTTCCTGAGGTGTGGGGCCAAAAATTGGACACAGTATTCTAAATGGGGCCTAACTAGAGCTTTATAAAGCCTCAGCAGCACATCGCTGCTTTTATATTCCAACCCTCTTGAGATAAACAACAACATTACATTTGCTTTCTTAGTTACGGACTCTGCCTGCAAGTTAACCTTTAGAGAATCCTGGACCAACGCTCCCAGATCCCTTTATACTTCTGCTTCGTGAATTTTCTCACCGTTTAGAAAATAGTCCATGCCTGTATTCTTTTTTCCAATGTGCAGAACCGCACATTTACTCACGTTGAATTTCACCAGCCATTTCCTGGACCACTCTCCTAAACTGTCTAAATCTTTCTGCAGCTTCCCCACCTCCTCAATACTACCTGCCTGTCCACCTATCTTCGTATCATTGGCAAACTTCGCCAGAATGTCCCCAGTCCCTTCATCCAGATCGTTAATATATAAGGTGAACAGCTATGGCCCCAACACTGAACCCTGCAGGACACCACTTGTCACTGGTTGCCATTCCGAAAAAGAGCCTTTTATCCCAACTCTCTGCCTTCTGGCAGACAGCCAATCCTCAATCCAAGCCAGTAGCTCACCTCGAACACCATGGGCCCTCACCTTGTTCAGCAGCCTCCTGTGAGGCACTGTATCAAAGGCCTTTTGGAAGTCGATAGATAACATCTACTGGGTTTCCCTGGTCTAACATACTTGTTACCTCTTCAAAGAATTCTAACAGGTTTGTCAGGCATGACCTCCCCTTACTAAGTCCATGCTGACTTGTTCTCATCTGACACTGCACTTCCAGGAATTTAGAAATCTCATCCTTGACAATGGATTCTAGAATTTTACCAACTACCGAGGTTAGGCTAATCGGCCTATAATTTTCAATCTTTTGCCTTGACCCTTTCTTAAACAAGGGAGTTACAACAGCAATTTTCCAATCATCTGGGACTTTCCCTGACTCCAGTGACTTTTGAAAGATCACGACGAAAGCCTCCACTATTTCCTCAGCCACCTCCCTCAGAACTCTAGGATGTAGCCCCTCGGGGCCAGGAGATTTATCAATTTTTAGACCTTTTAGCTTTTCTAGCACTTTCTCTTTTGTAATGCCTACCATACTCAACTTTGCCCCCGGGCTCTCCCTAATTGTTGGCATACTACTCATGTCTTCCACTGTGAAGACTGACGCAAAGTACTTATGAAGCTCTTCAGCTATTTCCTTGTCTCCCATCACTAGCCTTCTAGCATCAATTTGGAGCGGCCCAATATCTACTTTTGCCTCTCGTTTGTTTCTTATGTATTGAAAGAAGCTTTTACTGTCATTTCTAATATTACTAGTTAGCCTACCTTCATATTTGATCTTCTCCTTCCTTATTGCTCTCTTTGTTATCCTCTGTTTGTTTTTGTAGCCTACCCAATCTTCTGATTTCCCAGTGCTCTTGGCCACTTTATAGGCTGTCTCTTTTCCTTTGATATATTTCCTGACTTCCTTTGTCAGCTATGGCTGTCTAATCCCACCCCGGATAATCTTTCTTTTCTTTGGGATGAACCTCTGTACTGTGTCCTCAATTACATCCAGAAACTCCTGCCATTGTTGCTCTACTGTCTTCCCCGCTAGGCTCTGCTTCCAGTCGATTTTCATCAACTCCTCTCTCATGCCCCTGTAATTACCTTTATTTAACTGTAATACCATTACGTCCGATTTTGCCTTCTCTCTTTCAAACTGCAGACTGAACTCTACCATATTATGATCGCTCCCTCCTAAGTGTTCCCTTACTTTAAGGTGTTTTATAAAGTCTGGCTCATTACATAGCACGAAGTCCAGAATAGTCTGCTCCCTTGTGGGCTCCATCACAAGCTGTTCCAAAAAGCCATCATGCAAACATTCCACGAATTCCCTTCGTTGGATCCACCAGCAACATTATTCACCCAATCCACCTGCATATTAAAGTCCCCCATGATCACCGTGACCTTGCCTTTCTGACATGCCCTATTTCTCGGTGCATCTTGCGCCCCTGGTCCTGATCACTGTCAGGAGGTCTGTACATAACTCCCATTATAGTTTTTTTGCCTTTGTGGTTCCTCAATTCCACCCACAGACTCCACATCATCTGACCCCATGTCATTCAGTGCCGTAGATTTAATTCCATTCTTAACTAACAAGGCAACCCCACCCCCTCTGCCCACTTCCCTGTCTTTTCGATATGTTGTGAATCCTTGGATGTTTAACTGCCAGTCCTGAGCTCCCTGCAACCATGTCTCTGTGATGCCTACCACATCATAATCATTCAAGAGGATTTGTGCTGTTAATTCATCTACTTTGTTGCGAATACTATGAGCATTTAGATAAAGTGCCTTAATGCTAACTTTCTTATCATTATTAGAGAGTTTGGAAATCCCAAGATGTCTTAAGCTATCCTTCCTTTTTGCTGTATTCCTAGTCTGCCTCGAGCTTAAACCTACCTGTACACATGCTATCCTGTTGCTTATCTTTCCATTTAACTCCATACTCCCTGTCTCTTTCACTTTCCCTTCCCCCCGACTCAGAAGTTTAAAGTCCTACTGACCACCCTATTTATCCTTTTCGCTGGAACACTAGTTCCAGATCGGTTCAGGTGGAGACCGTCCCAACGGTACAGATCCCCCCTGTTCCAAATGCCCCATGAAATGGAATCCCTCTTTCCCACACCAATCCCTTAGCCACGTGTTTACTTCCCTAACTTTCTTATCCCTATGCCAATTAGCACGTGGCTCGGGCAGTGATCTGGAGATTATGACCCTTGAGGACCTGTACTTCAATTTCTTTCCTAGTGCTTGATAATCCCTGAACAGGTCCTCTACCCTAGCTTTGCCCATGTCGTTAGTCCCAACGTGGACCACAACAATTGGATCGTCCCCCTCCCGCTCCAATATCCTTTCAAGCCAGTCGGAGATGTCCCACACCCTGGCACCGGGCAGGCAACACACCATGCAGGACTCCCGACCCGGCTTGCATAGGATACTATCTGTCCTCCTAATTATAGAATCCCCTATAACAACTACCTGTCTTTTTGCTGCCCCCTCTTGAATGGCCTTCTGCACCACGGTGCCGTGGTCAGCTGGCTCACCCTGTCCACAGCCCTGTTCCTCATCCGTCCAGGGAGCAAGAATCTCATACCTGTTGGTCAAGGTCAAGGGCTGAGGCTCCTTTCCTGAACTCGGAATCCCCATACCTGCCTCACTTACAGTCATACCTCGTCCCTGAACACTTTCTGAATTTGAGTTATTTAATCTACCGGGTGTGACTGCCTCCTGAAACAAAGTGTCCAGGTAACTCTCCCCCTCCCGGATGTGCCGCAGAGTTTGAAGCTCAGATTCCAGATCATTTACTCTGATCCGGAGTTCTTCCAGCAACCAGCACTTACTGCAGATGTGGTCGCTGCCATTCACAATGGGATCAGGCAGCTCCCACTTCATACAGCTACAGCACATCACCTGTTCAGCCATTACTACTTATTTAGTTAGCTTTTGCAACTTATGTATTAAATGCTTTCTAGTACTTCTCTGCTACACTCTTTTTCAATTAAGCAATTAAACTTTTAATCAATTACACAATACACAAGGATATAAATGGAGGAGCCTTACCTTAACAACACACGAGAGTCCTTCTCAGTTAGAGCTCCCGCTCTTTCTGCTGCTGGAACAGGAATGGAGGGCTCTGCTGGTCAAGGTAGGTATTTGCTAATCTTTAAAGCAGAGACTCACCCACCTGTAGGCCTCTGATCGACGCTCATGATCTTCCTGCTGCGAGTCTGTGGACTTTTAATTAGGTTAGAGGAGGAGGGAGGCCCTACTGTGTAGGATCTGGTGCTTCGAGGTAAGTGCTTAAATAACAGTCACTTACCTTCCCAACTGCCCCTCTGCTCCGACTTCCATTCTGCCCAGCTCCCGACGCTCTCCGCTAAAGAAACTCGGTCAACATGGATGAGTTGGATTGAAGGATCTGTTTCCATGTTGTATGATTTTTTTGACTAGATGACTTTATATATCCCACTCTCTTTTGAAACCTCCAATGGAATCCACCTTTACCAGGCAGTGCATTCCAAATCATAACAGCTCTCTCAGAAAAGAGGCTTTTCTTCATCGACCTCCAAGCTCTCTTGCTAATAAGCTTGACCCCTAATTACTGACATACCAACCAGTGGAAATAAAGTATCCTTCTTCTCCCTGTCAAAATTGCTCATAATTTTGAATACCTCAATAAGGCCACTTTTTAATCTTCTCTACTCCAAGGAAAATAAGCCCAATCTCCCTAATTATTCCTTCTGTGTAAAATCCTTCATCCCTGGCATCATTCTTGTAAATTTCCTTCGAACTCTCCCCAGGGCTTCATCATCCTTCCTTAAGATGTCCAGAACTGAACACATATTCATCGACACATGTCCATCGACAGCTACTTTGGTGCAGCTTCATGCTCCCATCAGGATCTTGAAAACGTTCTTAATTTTACCTCCAATTTCCATCCCTCTGTAACTTTCACATCATCCATTTCCAATGCTTGCCTTCCTTTCCTTGACTTTTCTGTCCCCATTTTGAGGAATAAACTATCCACTGCCATCCACTACAAAGCCTTTGACTCCTGTAGCTACCTTCACCACAGCTCTTCACACCACACATCCTGCAAGGATTACATCCCATTTTCCCAGTTCCTTCACCTACATCATATCTGCTCAAATGATGCCACCTTCCAAAACAGCACCGCTGACACGGCTTTCTTCTTCCATAACCGTGGTTTCCCACACACTGCAGTTGACAGGGTCCTCAACCACATCCAATCTGTCACCCGTGCTTCCACCCTTATCCTTTCCCATCACTCACACCGTGATTGGGTTCTGTTGTCCTCACTTGTCATCCCAGCAACCTCCACATTCAAAGGATCATTCTCCTCAATTTCAGATAAGCCCAGCAAAATGCCACCACCAAGCACTTCTTCCTCTCACTCTCCCGTCTGCATTTCTCAGGGATCGTTCCCTCTGGGACACTCTAGTCCATTCCATGACTGCCAACACCAACACCCCCTTTCCCATGGCACCTTTCCATGACTGCAGAAGGTGCAGCACCTGCCCCTTCACCTCCTCCCCGCTCACCATCCAAGGGCCTAAATAATCTTTTCAGGTGAAGCAGCATTTCACCTGTACCTCCTCCAATCTTGTGTTGTACTCACTGCATTCAATGTGGCCTACTCTACATGGGAGAAACCAAACACAGACTGGGTGGCCGTGATAACGGGAACTGCAGATGCTGGAGAATTCAAGATAACAAAGTGTGGAGCTGGATGAACACAGCAGGCCAAGCAGCATCTCAGGAGCACAAAAGCTGACGTTTCTCCACACTTTGTTATCGCATACTGGGTGGCCGCTTTGCAGAACCTCCGGTCTGTGCGAAAGCATGACCCCAACCTTTGCATAGCCATGTTATTTGAATAAGTATCCTGCTCGCATGTCCACATGCCTGTCCTCAGCATGCTGCAGTGCTCCAGTGAACCACAGCGCAAACTGCAGGAACGTCTATCTTCAGACTAGGTATTTTACAGCTTTCTGGACTTAATGTTGAGTTCAACAACTTCAAATTGTGAACCAAATCCCATGTCCTCCAGATCTTTTAGCTTTACTTGTTATAGTCTCTGTCACCATGTTCTTTCTCCCCTCTCTCAACCCGTTTGGGGCTCTCTTCTCTTTCCAGTCTGGCAGTTAGACACTCCATTGTTCTGCCATTCTCACATTCCGATCACTCAATCTGAACTATCACTTCTTCACCAGCAGTCTACACCCCACCATCACTATACCCCACTCCAACTATAGCATAAATGCCGCCCCCTCCACACTTCATTTCAACTCTGAAGAAGAGTCATCTAGACTCAAAATGTTAGCTTACTGTCTCTCCATGGATGCTGTCTGAACAACCTGTGATCTCCAGCATTTGTTGTTTTCAGTGCATACTCCAAATATGAGCTTAATACCATCTGCAGATTTAGAAATTTCGTCCCATACTCACCTCCAAATCATGTATATAAATCATCAAAAGCAAGGGTGCCTTCGTATGGAGTGCTTTCTGAAAGTCCAAATTCACAACATCCACACCACTACCCTCATCCACTGCCGACGTCACCTCATCAAAGAACTCAATTAACTTTGTATCAGAGATAATGGGAACTGCCGATGCTGGAGAATCCAAGATAATAAAATGTGAGGCTGGATGAACACAGCAGGCCAAGCAGCATCTCAGGAGCACAAAAGCTGACGTTTCAGGCCTAGACCATTCATCAGAGAGGGGGCTGGGGTGAGGGTTCTGGAATAAATAGGGAGAGAGGGGGAGGCGGACCGAAGATGGAGAGAAAAGAAGATAGGTGGAGAGAGTATAGGTGGGGAGGTAGGGAGGGGATAGGTCAGTCCAGGGAAGACGGACAGGTCAAGGAGGTGGGATGAGGTTAGTAGGTAGGAAAAAGAGGTGCGGCTTGGGGTGGGAGGAAGGGAGGGGTGAGAGGAAGAACAGATTAGGGAGGCAGAGACAGGCTGGACTGGTTTTGGGATGCAGTGGGTGGAGGGGAAGAGCTGGGCTGGTTGTGTGGTGCAGTGGGGGGAGGGGACGAACTGGGCTGGTTTTGGGATACGGTGGGGGAAGGGGAGATTTTGAAGCTCGAAGTCCACATTGCTACCATTAGGCTGCAGGGTTCCCAAGCGGAATATGAGTTGCTGTTCCTGCAACCTTTGGGTGGCATCATTGTGGCACTGCAGGAGGCCCATGATGGACATGTCATCTAAAGAATGGGAGGGGGAGTGGAAATGGTTTGCGACTGGGAGGTGCAGTTGTTTGTTGCGAACCGAGCGGAGGTGTTCTGCAAAGCGGTCCCCAAGCCTCCGCTTGGTTTCCCCAATGTAGAGGAAGCCACACCGGGTACAGTGGATGCAGTATACCACATTGGCAGATGTGCAAGTGAACCTCTGCTTAATGCGGAATGTCATCTTGGGGCCTGGGATAGGGGTGAGGGAGGAGGTGTGGGGGCAAGTGTAGCATTTCCTGTGGTTGCAGGGGAAGGTGCCGGGTGTGGTGGGGTTGGAGGGCAGTGTGGAGTGAACAAGGGAGTCACGGAGAGAGTGGTCTCTCCGGAAAGCAGACAGGGGTGGGGATGGAAAAATGTCTTGGGTGGTGGGGTCGGATTGTAGATGGCGGAAGTGTCAGAGGATGATGCGTTGTATCCGGAGGTTGGTGGGGTGGTGTGTGAGAATGAGGGGGATCCTCTTTGGGCGGTTGTGGCGGGGGCGGGGTGTGAAGGACGTGTTGCGGGAAATGTGGGAGACGCGGTTGAGGGCGTTCTCGATCACTGTGGGGGGAATGTTGCGGTCCTTGAAGAACTTGGACATCTGGGATGTGCAGGAGTGGAATGTCTTGTCGTGGGAGCAGATGCGGCGGAGGCGGAGGAATTGGGAATTGGGGATGGAGTTTTTGCAGGAGGGTGAGTGG
Source organism: Stegostoma tigrinum (assembly GCF_030684315.1). Lineage (NCBI taxonomy): Eukaryota > Metazoa > Chordata > Chondrichthyes > Orectolobiformes > Stegostomatidae > Stegostoma > Stegostoma tigrinum. Next base: position 17,766,434 of record NC_081365.1, on the reverse strand, counting down.
GAGGAGGTGTATTCTAGGTAGCTGTGGGAGTCGGTGGGCTTGAAATGGACATCAGTTACAAGCTGGTTGCCTGAGATGGAGACTGAGAGATCCAGGAAGGTGAGGGATGTGCTGGAGATGGTCCAGGTGAACTGAAGGTTGGGGTGGAAGGTGTTGGTGAAGTGGATGAACTGTTTGAGCTCCTCTCGGGAGCAAGAGGCGGCGCCGATACAGTCATCAATGTAACGGAGGAAGAGGTGGGGTTTGGGGCCAGTGTAGATGCGGAAGAGGGTCTGTTCCACGTAACCTATAAAGAGGCAGGCATAGCTGGGGCCCATGCGGGTGCCCATAGCCACCCCCTTAGTCTGTAGGAAGTGGGAGGAGTCGAAAGAGAAGATGTTGAGGGTGAGGACGAGTTCGGCTAGGCAGATGAGGGTGGAGGGGGACTGGTCGGGCCTGCGGGACAGGAAGAAGCGGAGGGCCTTGAGGCCATCTGCATGCGGAATGCAGGTGTATAGGGACTGGACGTCCATGGTGAAAATGAGTGTTGGGGGCCAGGGAATTGGAAGTCGTGGAGGAGGTGGAGGGCGTGGGTGGTGTCACGGACGTAGGTGGGGAGTTCCTGGACCAAAGGGGAGAAAATGGAGTCCAGATAGGTGGAGATGAGTTCGGTGGCGCAGGAGCAGGCTGAGACGATGGGTCGACCAGGGCAGGCAGGTTTGTGGATTTTGGGAAGGAGATAGAAACGGCCCGTGCGGGTTTGGGGAACAATGAGGTTGGAGGCTGTGGGTGGGAGGTCCCCTGAGGTGATGAGGTCATGAATGGTGTTGGAGATGATGGTTTGGTGCTCGGGTGTGGGGTCATGATCGAGGGGGCAGTAGGAGGTGGTGTCGGAGAGTTGGCGTCTGGCCTCGGCGATGTAGAGGTCAGTGCACCATACTACCACTGCGCCACCCTTGTCTGCGGGTTTGATGGTGAGGTTGGGGTTGGAGCGGAGGGCTGCCCGTTCTGCAGGGGAGAGGTTGGAGTGGGTGAGAGGGGTGGAGAGGTTGAGGCGGTTAATGTCTCGACGGCAGTTGAAGATGAAGAGGTCGAGGGAGGGTAGGAGGCCTGGGGGTGGTGTCCAGGAGGAGGACTTTTGTTGGAAGCGGGTGAAGGGGTCAGTGAAGGGAGGGTTGGGCTCCCGGTTGAAGAAGTAGGCGTGGAGGCGAAGGCGTGTTGGAAGCGGGTGAAGGGGCTCCTGAGATGCTGCTTGGCCTGCTGTGTTCATCCAGCCTCACATTTTATTAACTCAATTAACTTTGTCAGACTTGTCCTGCCCTTGACAAAGCTATGTTGATTGTCTCATAATTTTCTCTTAATTTTATCTAAATGTATATTTACTTTATTGCATATAATAGCCTCCGTAATTTTGGCCATTATTCATGTCAAGTTGACAGTTTTGTGGTTTCCTGGGTTAACCTTTGTCCCTTTCTTAAACAATGGTATCACATTTGCAACCCTCCACTCTCCCGGGATTAGTCTTGTATTCAGAGAGGCCTAGAAAATTTCTATCAATAAGTCTGCAATTTGTTTCCGTACCTGTCTCAGCAATCTGGGATGCATTCCATCCAGGCAAGGTGCGAACCTTTTCATCACCATTTTTTAATTCATTAACAGGATGAGGATATCACTGACGAGGCAGCAATTATTGCCCATCCCTAAATCCCCACAGGGCCCTGAATTTGGGGTCACATGTAGGCCAGACCAGGTAAAGATGGCAGTTTCTTTCCCTAAGGGACATCAGTGAACCATACGGGTTTTACCAACAATCGTCTTTATCTATCACTGTACTGTTCAGTTTGTCAACACCCATGTTTTCAACTAGGCCATTGTCACCAACTTCTAATTTGATAAAGGCAGAAGCAAAATAATCACTTTTATTGCCATTTCTTTTGCTTCAGGAAGCAGCTTACCGTGCTCGTTCTTTAGGGGCCCCACTCTATCTTCACGAATCTTTTACTATTAAGATGTTTGTTTCAGCACAATCTGTCATCCTTCCCTCATGCTTCCTCTTAGTCTTCCATGTGCCAGCCTTAGCCTCTCTCCTGCATTTCAGATACTCTTGCTGATTTCTCCTGTTATTATTATTCCAAAATGCATCATATGCCCCTTTGTTTCCCTTATTTTCTCATTGAAATCCTTAGTCATCCAGGGCACTCTAGCTTTGGTTACTCCATGTGTATTTCTCATGGACATGTACCTAGTTTGCACCTTATTCATGTCCCTTTGAAATTTCACAAGTTTCATCAATTGCTTCATTCACCAAAATGCATTTCCAATCAACCTGCTCCCGTTCAACTTTTAAACCATGCCCTTTTCTGGTTTGCAATCTTAATCATTGACTGATCTTTATCATTTTCCAACTTATGAAATGATTGCTGTTTTCCATATGCTTCCTCACTCTGACATTCTCCACTTGGCCTGCCTTATTTTCCAGAAACACACCCCAGCACAGCCCCTTCCCTGAAAGAACAGGAAATGTACTGTTACAGAAAGTTTTTCGGCTTCGCAGGAATTTCTCCCCACTCACGGCTCACACTCTTTGTCCCTGTCTGCCCTAAGGTAATTGAAATCAACATCACTCTCAGTCCTCCTTGTGCTGCAAATTTCCATAATCTCCACACAAATGCTGTCTTTTAATTCCTCCCCACTATTTGGAGGTTTGTAATAAGTACCTAACAAGGTCACTGCTCCCTTTCCATTTCTCACCTCCAACCATATAGATTCTAATTTAGGAACTGCGTCTCATTCAAGGGCAATGATAATATCTTTAACCAAGACTTCTACACCTCCTCCCTTTTTAGCCACCCTGTTTCTACTAAAAACCTTCTATCCTGGGATGTTAACTATCCAAGATAATGGGAACTGCAGATGCTGGAGAATCCAAGATAATAAAATGTGAGGCTGGATGAACACAGCAGGCCAAGCAGCATCTCAGGAGCACAAAAGCTGACATTTCGGGCCTAGACCCTTCATCAGAGAGGGGGATGGGGTGAGGGAACTGGAATAAATAGGGAGAGAGGGGGAGGCGGACCGAAGATGGAGAGAAAAGAAGATAGGTGGGGGGAGGTAGGGAGGGGATAGGTCAGTCCAGGGAAGACGGACAGGTCAAGGAGGTGGGATGAGGTTAGTAGGTAGATGGGGGTGCGGCTTGGGGTGAGAGGAAGGGATGGGTGAGAGGAAGAACAGGTTAGGGAGGCAGAGACAGGTTGGACTGGTTTTGGGATGCAGTGGGTGGAGGGGAAGAGGTGGGCTGGTTGTGTGGTGCAGTGGGGGGAGGGGACGAACTGGGTTGGTTTTGGGATGCGGTGGGGGAAGGGGAGATTTTGAAACTTTCAAAATCTCCCCTTCCCCCACCGCATCCCAAAACCAGCCCAGTTCGTCCCCTTCCCCCACCGCATCCCAAAACCAGCCCAGTTCGTCCCCTCCCCCCATTGCACCACACAACCAGCCCACCTCTTCCCCTCCACCCACTGCATCCCAAAACCAGTCCAACCTGTCTCTGCCTCCCTAACCTGTTCTTCCTCTCACCCATCCCTTCCTCCCACCCCAAGCCGCACCCTCATCTACCTACTAACCTCATCCCACCTCCTTGACCTGTCCGTCTTCCCTGGACTGACCTATCCCCTTCCTACGTCCCCACCTATACTCTCTCCACCTATCTTCTTTTCCCTCCATCTTCGGTCCGCCTCCCCCTCTCTCCCTATTTATTCCAGAACCCTCACCCCATCCCCCTCTCTGATGAAGGGTCTAGGCCCGAAACGTCAGCTTTTGTGCTCCTGAGATGCTGCTTGGCCTGCTGTGTTCATCCAGCCTCACATTTTATTATGTTAACTATCCAGTCCTGTTCTAGCTTGAACCATATTTCTGTCAACACTACTCTGTCAAACCCACTTTGAGCAATTTCTGCTTCTAGTTCCCAGTTTTGTTCACTATACTCCATGTATTTATATATATGCAATTTGACATTGCCTTTATCTCTTTCTTGCCCATTGGAAGGGTATCATTTCTTTGTTCCCCATCAACATTGAAGCCTTACTCACATCTTTTTTCCCCCATCCACTATCTTCTCGCATTTGACCTCTCTCGTATTTCCAAAACTAGGCCCATTTGTCAACCCACACCCCTGCCTTACAAGTATAAATCTACTCTCACTACACTATTTACTCCATCAGCCAAGAGATTAGGTCCTGTTATGCTCAAGTGAAGTCCATTTCTTCTGAACAGCTTTCCTCTTTCCCAAAAATGATCCTATTGTTCCAAAAGTCCAAGCCCCTCCCTCTGCACTGTGCCTCAAACCACACATTTATTTCCTTGATCTGTCTTTGCATAAATAGCGAAGCTTGTGGCACAGATAGTGTTTCTGAGATTACTGCCTGAGAGGTCTTGCATTTCAACCTACTCTCTAACTTCTGATGTTAATCCTGCAACACCTCCAAGCTATCCCTGACTATATTGTTGCTTCCCACATGAACCCTACCACTAGTTGCTTACCCTCCCTTTTCAGAAGATAATCCAGTATTCCATTATGTCCTGAACCCTTGCAGAAGGAGGCAACAGCTAGTATAGGACTCATTGCAAGCTGGACTGTCTATTCCTTGAACTATTTTCAGTCACCCACTACTATCGCCTTACTAACCTCCTTACCAGCCTCTCCCGCGTTTCCCAGAGTAGCCTCAGGCTATTGTGGTTTTCCCCCAAGTCAACCCCTACCAACTGAAATGTGTAGCTCACTAAGTAGGCACCTAAAATGTCATACCTGTTAGATAGCTCCAAAAAGTTCTCAGTTTCCTGGATCTGCTGTCTGCTATCAGTGAATGGTCACTATTCACCTGCTATCTCTACACTTCTCTCTGCCTACTTATGTGGAGTGTATAGTGCATAATGAGGAGAGTCACTGCTGCATATCAGCCACATGTTGTTCAAGGACTGCTGTCTCTGACATTTCATGCAGGTGTGACAGCCCTGAATGTCTTGTGGATCCAAAACCTCCCATATTTTACATGCCTCACACATTACAAGCTTTCTTGGAGCCCCTGCTATTTTTACTGGCCATAATGATGCACACTGCTAAGGTTCTGCTGTTTCTAAGGCGTAAACAATTTTCTAACGGCCAATCTTTTTTGGGTTTGAGGAGGAATGAGAGAGAAGGGAAAGGACGTTCTTATTTTATGTGCTAAATTATTTGCACCTATTTAATTTTTATTAATATTACCGAGCTAACCATCTAAAGTCTAATATTAGGCTATGGTATAGTGTAAAGCCATTTGAAATATTCTGAGGAGTTCAGTACTGTTAAGGTGATATTTCAGATGATTTTAAGGTGCAGAATTTTACCATTAGTCATCTTTTACAGCAATTATTCTTAACAGGGAACATTAACAATTGAGAAACTATGATTAATCTCAACTTGTTAACCAGGCCAGAAGATCTTAAAAGAGATCTTAAAAGCACTGGAGGCAACGGCCTCGTGGCATTATCGCAGGACTGTTAATGCAGAGACCCAGGTAACGTTCTGGGGACCCGGGTTTGAATCCCACCATGGCAGATGGTGGAACTTGAATTCAATAAATATCTGGAATTAAGAATCTAATGATTACCCTGAATCCATTGTCGATTGTCGGGGGGAAACCCATCTGGTTCACTAATGTCCTTTAGGGAAGGAAACTGCTATCCTTACCTGGTCTGGCCTACACGTGATTCCAGACTCACAGCAGTGTGGTTGACCCTGAACTGCCCTCTGGGCAAATAGGGATGGGCAATAAATGCTGCCTGGCCAGCAAGGCGCTCATCCTGTTAATGAATAAAGGAAGGAAAAAATTGTGTCCTTGGTAGGATTTGAAGAGGGACTACTAAAGTTGAAGCTTCTGATTTTTATTTAGCAATCTGTGAACTATATATACAGTGAAGCTTAGCATGAGGCTGTATACAGAATGATTTTTCTCCCACGTCCCCTGCCACATGGTCTCTTACATCATGATTGAGGTGAGCTGACTAATTACATATTTGTTCTATGCAAAGCACTATTTGCCTGGGAAAACTGGTTCCCGCTTTTTCATCCAACCTGTCAAGACTCCTCAGAATTTTATATGTTTCAAATAAGTCACCTTTTTCCCTTCTGAACTCCAGCAAACATAAGCCTTAGCCTGCATCACCTATCCTCATAAGATATCGGCACACTCCGAGTATTACTGAGTAAACCTCTGCCCCATGACTTCCATTTTATGGAATCTCTTTTGAAAAATAGGCATTACTAAATTTAGAATAAGGTCAAGATACAGCTAGATGCTGAAATAAATATGGAATACAGAAGTAGGCCACTTGGCTCTTCAGACCTGCTCCACCATTCAATAAGATCACAACTGATCTAATTTTAGCCTCAACTTTACATTCCTGCATACGCCTGATAATTTTTATCAAGAATCTATCGACATCTGCCTTAAAAATATTCAAAGATTCTGCATCCATTGCCTTTTGAGGAAAGGAATCCCAAAGTCTCACAAGCCTCAGTGATTTTTTTTCACCTCTGTCTTAAATGGGTGACCTCTTTCTCTGAAAAGGAGACCCCTTAGATTCTCCCACATCCATTCAGTCCAGTTCCCTTAGGATCTTAAGTGTTTTAATTATGTGACCTTTGACTAATCTAAACTGCAGAGGATCCAGGCCAACCTGTCTAGCCTTCCCTCATAATGCAATCCACTCATTCCAGATATTAGGTCTATGAACCTTCACTGAACTGATGCATTAATATCCTTCTGTAAGTACAGTAACGATTACTACGCGCAGCACTCCAGTCTCACCAACGCTCTGTATAACTGAAGCATAACCTCTCTACTCTTGCTTTTAATTCTTCACTCAATAAAGTGTAACACTATATCAGCTTTTCTGATTACTTTCTGTACCTGCATACTAACCTTCTGTGATTTAAGTACGAGGACACTCAGGTCTCTCAGTGCTCGACAACCTCTCATCAGTTAGATGATATGCTTTTTTTTATTCTTCCTGCCAAAATGGACAATTTCACATTTTCCCACATTGCATTCCAGTTGCCAGAAATTTGCGTACTAAAAATATCTATGTTCATTTGTAGGCTCCTTATGTCTTCTTCACATTTCACTTCCTTACTTATAGATGCCCACTGTAGTTGAAGAGCACACTAACAGCAGCCAATGTCCCCAGCTCACTTTCTGGGCTCAAACAGTAAGATCAGCTCACCTGGGGGTTTTACATAATCTGAAAAACAAATATTGTGTATAAGATATAGGGAAACTCAAAGTCACAGACACATTCCCTTTGGTCTAACTAGTCCATGCCAAACATAATCTCAAACTAAACTAGTCCTACCTGCCTGTTCCTGGCCATATCCCTCCAAACATTTCCTATTCATGTCCTTATCAAAGTGTCTTTTAAGTGTTGTAATTGTACCCACATCCATCACTTCCTCAGGAAGTTCATTCCACACACAAACTACCCTCTCTGTCAAAAATTTGCCTGTTATGATTTTGAAGTCTCTCTCCTCTCACCTTAAAAATATGCCCCCAGTCTTGAAAACCCCGACCTAGGGAAAAAGACTCTTGCTATTCACCTTATTTATGCCCCTCATTATTTTATAAACCTCTACAAGGTCACCCCTCAACCTCCTACACTCCAATGGAAAACGTCCCAGCCTATCCAGCCTTTTGTTATAACTCAAAACCTCAATACCCAGCATTATCTGGTAAATCTCTTGTGAACCCTCTCTAGTCAATATCCTTCCTGTAACTGGGCAAGCAGAACTGGGCACAGTACTCCAGATGAGGCCTCACCAACGTCCTGTACAACTTCAACATGACTCCCTAACTCCTGTAGTCAAAGCACTGAGCAATGAAGGCAAGCATGCTAATTGTTTCCTTGCTCCTTCCTCCCATGATCGGAATAAATAGCAAGTGGCCTGCTGAGATCTAATAAAATAGGGGAGGAGCTTGTTGCTTTGTCTAATTTAAAACTAAAATACATGGGTTCCTAGCCAGATCACAACATAAAATGTGTGGAACTTACTATCACAGCAAATAATATGGTTACAATTGATGAGAAATCATCTGCAGATAGATCAAGGCTCTTGCTTTAATTTTTTTCAATGGCCTGACAGATGTACTAGACACTTGCCTAAAGGGCAGCTTGAATGACAGAAGCTGAAGGGTAAACACAGTAATTTTTGCAAAGGTACAGTAATTATATGCTGCTGCAATCCTATTTGACATTCCTGCAGCTTATTGGGTGGTCCGGCAAAGCCCCTATGCATGGATTCTTAATAATTTAATTCTTAATGACTCAGCAGCTAACGTGGGCTGTATACTGAAGCTTTCTTTTAAAACAACCCGTTCGGAGATATTATACACACCTTTGGAGTAAGTGGGATATAAACCTGGGTGCCCCAGCTCAGAGTTAGGAACATTACCACAGCACCACAAGGGCTGTGTGGATCACCTTGTCAACTACAGGAACATCAAAGCACCTTCAAAAAAAACTCAAATGAACACTAAACCTACAGAGAAGAGGCCACTCATCAGCGATCAGCCCCAAAAGGTGGCTCTGAGGTGTTTTCCCAGAACAGTCTTATTTTATTTCATTATTATTTATTATTTATTATTAGCCTTGTTTTATTATGGAAAGAATTTAGCTAAGAGGAAACAGTAGATAGAAAAGAATTTTATTTTGAAATAGTTGATGTTGAGGGGAGATTTAATTAAGTTATGAGCAGCTGAGGCAGGTTCAACAGCAAAGCTCTATTTTCTTTAGCAGAGAGGTCAATGGAATGGGGTGTGAATTTAAAGAAATTGGTAGAAGGACAACAGGGGAGTTAAAGACTATATTTTTATTTTCCTGGGACCCTCTGGAACTCACTGACTGAAAAGGGCTGCAGAGGCAAAAAACTCAGCATAGTTTAAAAGCACTGACTACACGGTGACAAAGTCAGAAGTCACACGACACCAGGTTTATCTGAAATCGCAAGACTTTGGAGAGCTGCTCCTTCGTCAGGCGCTGTGTGATTTCTGACCCTGCCCACCTCCAGTCCAACACCGGCACCTCCATATTGTGGCTATGGGGTGACAGACCAAGTGGTGAAGTGAATGTGGCTTGGATAGCTCTTTTTAGCCAGCTTGAGCCTAATGACCTCGTTCTATAGAATAATACAAGTGTTACAACATGGAAGGCAGCCATTTGGCCATTTGAGTCCCTGCTGGCTGTCCCAAGGAGCACTTCAAATACTGTCACTCCCTTGCAATGCTATGTGCCATAAAGCTTTTTACAGTATCATCGTAGAATCCCTATAGTGTGGAAGCAGGCCATTCAGCCCATACCAACCCTCTGCAGAACATTTCACCCAACCCACTCCTGTAATGGCGCATTTCCCATAGCCAATCCACCTAACCTGCATATCTTTGGATTGTGGGGGGGAGACCCACGCAGACAGTTGCCCAAATGTGGAATCAAACCTGGGTTCCTGGCACTGTGAGGCAGCAGTGCTAACCACCATGCCAACCCAGCTTTCTATACTTTTAAATCAACATGCTAATGTCTGCTTTTCCTCCCATGTTCTCACCTGTCCCAAAAGTACTATGTCTCACCATAATTAATTAAGAGTTGACACCTCTCAATTGTTTCACACAAGTTGTTGTTTCCAGGGGTAAATTTACATGGTGAGTGTCAGGAAGTTGATCTGCTATGATGTACATCACATATTTTAGCTAAAATGAACGATATGTCAACAAAACTGTTTATATTCTCCAGGCCCAAGGACAGATCTACCAGATTATCCGTGACTTCAGTAAAATTGATTGAAAGCAGGAACCAGCAGAAACATCTTGCCAAAAGCCACAAATATATGTCCGAAAATAGACCAAGAAAATAGCATCCAGACGTTTTTACATTCGATCACAGAAGCAGGCCATTTGACTGAACCAGTCCCGACCAGTGTCAATACTTCACTATAACCTTGTCCCATTATTACTCATCTAAATCTACCATTGTATTCCCTGCTCACTCATGTACTCATGATTTCTCATCAACTGTAACCATATTATTTGCTGTGATAGTAAATTCCACACATTTTATGTTGTGATCTGGCTAGGAACCCATGTATTTTATTTTTAAATTAGACAAAGCAACAAGCCCCTCCCCTATTGCTTGGCAGAATTGAATGTTGGTGACATCCATACTGTTAATGTTACCAGTCATAGATTGCTAGTTTGCTTAGTACAAAATATTGATGCAGTTAGAGGATTTCATCACAACTCCCATTTTAATTCCCTCAGGTGACTATCATATCACCTTTAGTTATGCTATTCCCCACAAGAGGAGATATTCTCTTTGATATGCCCCTGAAAATTTACATTGCTTTGGCCTGTACTTTTATTTCAAATAAACTTGCACAAAGTAGCTTGAGCATTTTCCTTAATGTAAAAGATGCCTTCAACAAATGTTCAGTATTGTGACCATAATGAGTGCTCTTCAGCTGTTTATATAACCAATGCAAACTAGCTTGTCATTAGATAATCAGTCACAGCTGTTCTTTATATAATCAGCAATCATTGGATATTTATCTCAGTACCACCTTTAGCCAAGTTTCAGTCTATTCTTCTAGTGGTGATTTATCCAATGAGTGACAACCAACTCTTAATATTGGAAGCTGTCTTTGTGCAATGGTAGCATCTCCACTTTTGAGCCAGAAGGCCTGGTTCCAAGTCTTGGCTATGTGCCATTATACCTCTGAACAGGTTGATGAGAAAGTATCTACAAGGCTCTGAGGGGACATGAAAAGGTGGATGCTAAAAGAATACTTCCCTTTGTGGGAAGAGTCTCAAATAAGTGGACATGGATTCAATGTAAGGGGGTCTCCAATTGTATGGCACAATGGAAGTGTCCCTACCTGTGGATTAAGAAGCATAGGCCAAGTTCTACCTTCCCCTGAGGTGTGTCAAAACAGATTAATTAAATAATGTTGGAATTTATCTCAGGAATATGCCACTCTTGTATTGATTTTTCCAATGTTTGACAGCTGCCTCTCATAATTGGGTTAGTGATAATGGGAACTGCAGATGCTGGAGAATCCAAGATAATGAAATGTGAGGCTGGGGCCCGAAACGTCAGCTTTTGTTCTCCTGAGATGCTGCTGGGCCTGCTGTGTTCATCCAGCCTTGCATTTCATTATCTCATAATTGGGGTTCACGTGGCACAGTCGGAGCATTCCTACTCTGAGGCAGGAGGCATAGGTTCGAGTCCCACCCCCTCATGACATGTGTCATGATATCTGTGACCAGGTCGATTAGAAAATATTTAAACGTGGCAGAAATACCTTTTGTTTTGCTTTATTCATTCACAGGGCAGCTGAACAAGCAGCATTTATTCCCCATCCCTAAAAGTCAGCCACATTGCTGTAGGTCTGGAGTCATATACAGGCCAGACCAGGCAATGATGGCAGTTTCTTTCCCGAAAGGATGTTAGTGAATCAGATGGGTTTTTCCTGACAATTGGCAATGGATTCACAGTCGTCATTAGATTCTTAATTCCAGATATTTATTGAATTCAACTTCCACCATCTGCAGCTCAGAATTGCGTGTAGCATTCTAGTAGTGGCTGTACAAGACATTAGTTGGACCACTATTAGAATACTGTGTGCCATTCTGGTTTCCATGCTTATAGGAAGGATATTGTGAAACTTGAAAAGATTCAAAAAAGATTTATAAGGATGTCACCCGGGTTGGAGGGTTTGGGCTATAGTGAGAGGCTGAATAGACTGGGGCTATATTCGAAGGCTGTGGGGTGACCTTCGAGAGGTTCATAAAATCAAGAGGGGCAAGGATAGAGAAAATAGACAAGGTCTTTGGGGTGGATGTATCTACAACTAGAGGCTATAGATTTAAAGTGAGAGGGGAAAGATTTAATAGGGACCTAAGGAGCAACCTTTTCACCCAGAGGGCAATGTGTGAATGAGCTGCCAGAGGAAGTGATGGAGGCTGAATTAGTTACAACATTTAAAAGGCATCTGGATGGGTAAATGAATAGGAAGGGTTTAGAGGGATGTGGTCCAAATGCTAGCAAATGGGACTAGATTTATTTTGTGATATCTGGTCGGCATGGATGAGTTAGACGGAAGGATCTGTTTGTGTGCTGTATATCTCTATGAAATGATTTAGTTGTGAACATAGATGGTATAATTTGCAGATGAAGCCAAAATTAGAGGTGTAGTAGACAGCCAAGAACATTATCTCAGAGTACAAAATGATTTTAATCAGATGGGCCAATGGTCCAAGAAGTGGCAGATGGAGTTTAATTTTGATAATGTCGGGTGTTGCATTTTGAGAAGACAAATCAGGGCCGGACTTATACACTTAACGGTAAGGTCCTGGGGAGTGTTGCTGAACAAAGAGGCTGTGGAGTGCAGGCACGTAGTCCCTTGAAAGTGGAGTCACAGGTGGATAGGGTGATGAAGAAAACGTTTGATATGCTTGCCTTTATTGGTCAGGGCATTTGGTATAGGAGATGGGAGGTCATGTTGCAGCTGCGCAAGGCATTGGTTGGGCCACTATTGGAATATTGCATGCAATTCTGGTCTCTCTGCTATAAGAAGGATGTTGTGAAACTTGAAAAGGTTCGGAAAAGATTTACAAGGATGTTGAGGGTTTGAGCTGCAGGGAGAAATTGAATAGACTGTGGTTACAGGAACATTGGAGGCTGAGGGGTGACCTTATAGCGGTTTATAAAATCATGACAGGCATGATTTGGATAAATAGACAAGGTTCCTTTCCCCAGGGTGGAAGAGTCCAAAGCTAGAGAGCATAAGTTTACGTTGAGAGGGGAGGGATTTAATAGGGACTGAAGAGGCAACGTTTTCATGCAGAGGGTGGTGCATGTTTAGAATGAACTGCCAGAGGAAGCGGTGGAGGCTGGTACAATTGCAACATTTAAAAGGCATCTGGATGGATATATGATTGGGAAGGGTTTAAAGGGGTTTGGGCTAAATGCTGGCAAATGGGACTAGATTTATTTAGGATATCTGGTTGGCATGGACAATTTGGACTGAAGGATCTGTTTTTGTGCTGCATATCTCTATGACTATAATTTTGATGAACACTAAATAGGTTTATTACATATCACTTAATCAGTAGTCACATTGAATAGAAGAAACCTGATTGTCTCCTTTAAGACATGACACTTAACAGTAAATACATATTACCACTTTAGTTACATGCCATTAGCACTAGAAATAAGCGCTGAAGAACAGAACACAAACCGGTAAATGAATGAAGAACTCTACTCAACTCTGATTAGCTCATCTCAGGTACAGGTCTTCATATCCAGATCAGTGGAGCTTTTTTCAGGATGTAAAAGTTAACTATTTCAGGTTCTAACTTCTTATACATAGCATACTAAAGGCTTTCTCAGTTTTAAATGCTGTATAGCTTCTGGAACAAAATGTTAAATTTGATTACACTTGGTAGCATGTATTCCAAATGACCTAGCAGCATATTCTGAAGAATTTTAACTGGATATGCTGTTTGTCCTCCATTTCTGTTTAGTTATAGTGATGGATCAGTCAGCTTTAATAAATTGACAGGTTAGTTGGCTGGCTTTGAATCATCTGTGCTTCCAGAACCATTGCTTGCCCTTAATGCAAAATTTTATTTGGTATGTTGTATTATCATCATATCATCATGGGAATATTCTGTCTTATTGTACAGAAATGTTATAACCTTTACATTACAACTATTTTCATGGGGTATCTTACTGATTTCTCTTCTCTTAAAATAACAGATGAAGAATCCTAAAAATAAAGTTTGCCTCTAATTCGGCAGTAAGCCAGCTCAGTGTAAAGAAACAATGGCGATCCAGTGATGATTCTATGAATTTGAAAGTTAAACTGAGAAGAGAATAGAACTGTTATGAACTTAGATTTAGTAAAAGTAGACTATGGGGTAATTGTAGTAAAGGAAGACCAAGAAATGAAAATGGGATATAAATAGAGAATATAAGTAGGCTGTAACCAAAATAAATGACTTCAGCAAAACCATTCTTTAAATTTTTCAGGCACAAGAAAAGGATCCTGAGGGAAATTGCAGCTGTGGTGATTGTGAGTAGGAAAGTGGCAGAATCCGTTGAATCATTATTTGCAATTGTTTTGAACATTTAAGGGATTACGAGGCTCTAAATGAGGGTGGAGCATGAGACAGAGCAAACGGAACCCATCAGCATCACAAGGACAGACATAGTGGAAAGGACTAGAAGACTGAAGGCGGGCAAAGTTCTGGCAGGTGGTAGCCAGGCTTATGCGTGGGTCTACTTGAGGAGATTCAAAGTTCCAGTTCCCTGAAATATCTCAAAAATTGTATAACGTTTCACAGCCCAGAATGTATTGTATTGCTGGTTTCTGACAGAACCAAATATGATGTCTTTGATATATTCATTGCCACCAATCCTTTTCGTTAGCATTAGTGGAGGCTATTCATGCCATGTGGGCAAGGGAGCCTACACACTTTCTTAGGAAGAGGCTAGAATCAAACCTGATGAACAGTAAATGGGTTTATTGCAAATTACTTAATGGCTGCTTATATTACATCTTAAGATATATATATTGTCTGTAGTGAGGCATCAATCTCAACTTCATTGTAAGTTCACTGTACAGCAAGTAAAACATGCTTGCTCTCTTGAAACAATTGAAGAGTGAGTTTGATTTGATTTATTATTGTCATATCTAACTAGGTACAGTGAAAAGTTCTGTTTTGCATGCAGTACTGGCAGATCAAAGGTTATAGGGTGATTTTGAACAGAGCAAGGACTACAAACAAGGTACACAAAAAGCAAGGTCAAAATTTGGTTTGAAATTTGAGAGGTCCATTCAGAAGTCAAATAACAGCAGGGAAGAAGCAGTTCTTGAACCTGTTGGTATGTCTGTTTAAGCTTTTGTATCTTCTGTTTGACAAAAGAGGTTGGAATAGATTATAACCAGGGTGTGCAGGGTCTTTGATGTTGGCTGCCTTTTCAAGGTAGCGAGAATTATAGATGGAGTCAATAGATGGAAGGTTGGCTTGCATGATGGACTGGGCTGTGTTCACACTCTCTGTGATTCCTTACAGTCCAGGGCACAGCAGTTGCTGCACTAGGCCATGACGCAACCAGATAGAATGCTTTCTGTGCTGCATCTGTAAAGATTGATGAGGGCTTTTAATGGACATCCGAATTTCCTTAGCCTCCTGAAGAAGAAGAGGCATTGTTGTGCCTTCTTGATCAGCGTATCTAGCTGGGAGGCCCAGAACAGATTGTTGATTACCATCACTCCCAGCAACTTGACACTGTCAATCCTCTCCACCTCAGCTCCATTTATGTAGATGGGAGCATGTTCTCCTCCTTGCTTCCTGAGGTCAGTGACTGGCTCTTTCTTTTTTCTGACATTGAGGTAGAGATTGTTATCTTTTCACCGTGCTACTAAGCATTCTATCTCTTTCCTGTCTCATCATTGTTTGAGATCTGGCCTGTACTGGCAGTATAATCAGCTAACTTGTAGATGGAGTTCGGAAAAAAATTGGCCACAGTCATGAGTGTGCAGGAAGGACAGTAAGGGGCTGAGTATGCATCCTTACAGTGCACTGGTGTTGAGGATTGACATGGAGGAGGCTCTGTTGCCTGTCTTCATTGATTCCAGTCTATGGGTCAGGAAATCAAGGATCCAAGGATTGCAGAGGGTGGAGCAGAGAACTAGGTCTCAGAGTTTGGAGATTACTTTGGTTGGGATTATAGTGTTGAAGGCCAAGATGTAGTCAATAATTAGAAGCCTGATGTTTAGGTATCTTTGTTATCCACATGTTCCAGGGATGAGTGTAGGGCTAGCGAGATGGCATCTGCTGTGGACCTGTTTCACCAGTAGGCAAATTGCAAGGGTTTGGGCCAGGCTGGGAGGCTAGAGTTGATGAGAGTCATGACTAACCTCTCGAAGTACTTTGTAATTATGGATGTCAGAGCCAATGGGCTGTGGTTATTCAGACACATTACATGTGTTTTCTTTGGTACTGGGGATAATGAAACAAGTTAACAGCTCTTAGGAGCAGCACTGTATATTCTGATGGATGAAGCTTATTTTATGATGTCAGTTAACCCTTTCAGGTGCTAACTGCCTTACATGACAGAATGTAGCAAATCTGACTCCTAGGATTTTGTTCAAAAGGATGAATCCATCATATTGCCATCTGTTGAACTATGACTTGATTATGACAAAATTGTTTGGCACTAAATGAAAGAATTATCAAACAGGAGAGACTTAAGATTGGTCAGAATTCTTTCAGAGATGTCTGGTGGATATGGGTGAGGCAGTCTATTGTATTGACTTTAATGTCACAAAGACACCCAATGCTTCCAATTATCCAATAGATGCGAAAGCTGTTTGGCAATACGAAAGATAACAAAGCATTAACCTGGACAGCTCATTGAAAGATAGTAAAATACGAAAGGCTGTAGGAGGGTGTTCATGGTTCAATGATGTGAAGGTGCAGAAGTTGGACTGTGGTGGACAAAGTCAGAAGTCACACAACACCAGGTTAGAGTCCAAGAGGTTTATTTGAAATCACAAGCTTTTGGAGCGTTGCTCCAATCTGACTTAATGGTTCAAGGCATCTTTGCCAATACCAAAGTGTGTGTAATGAACATTGATGCTAAAGAATCTGTGACAGCCTAAAGGGATTTGATCAGGATAATTGAATAGGCAATAGAGCGGCAGGTGGAGTCCAGTGTAGAAATAGGCAAGATCACAAGACTATCTTGTAGGCTTCAGAACACATAACACACCAGTGGGAATAGGTTAGGAAATAAAGCAAGTAACAAAATAGGATGGAGAACAGGATAGTTTGATGGCAGCTCATCAAGGTCTATTAGTGAGACTGCAACTGGATTGCTGGTATTGGTCTCTTCCATCAAGGCAATATCTAGATATCTTGAATTGAGAGAACTGAGGAACACTAGAAGTTCATTCAGCCCCTCAAACCTGTTCCAAAATGTTACCAAGTCAAGCTGATCTGTACTTCATCCCACTTATCTGTTATTCATCACTTTGTACATTCCTGAATTACCTTAGAAACAATGGGAAGGAGCCCAGAATGAGATGCATGTTGCAGAATTGATACCATCTCAAACGCTCATGACAATCTTTGTGATATACACTTGACAAAAACATTTCTGGGACATTACTTTCTGGAGTAGAGAAGGAAGAGGAAAACTTGGTGACAATATCTAAGATTTTCACGGGTATTGAGAAGATCCCCAGGCATATGATTGAGGACTAGAGGGTGCTGTTTAATGTTAAGGTTGTCAAAAGGAGACAGGAAATTTCCATTTTATTTAATAAGAGAGTAATATAATTGTGAAACACATTATAAGCAGACTGTCAATGATTTCCAATTAAGAAAGAGGATACAGAGCGTGTAGTTGCAGAATTATCGTAGGGAAACTGATGGGAGATTTATGCGGATTGGGCTGATTTGAGAAATGGCCCTTCCTAACTCAGAACATTATGATATAAATTAGCATGCTTTTAATTGTGAAAAGAGTCTTTTAAATTCTTACCACATGTCGGAAACTTGGTATGAGTTGTTGTTACGTTTCTGGATTTCATTTAACTTAAAGATGCTTAGCACATCTGTTTCAGACAGTAACAATAGTTGGTATGAATTATATATAACCTGTGAAGTATGTATGGAATATCAAGTGAGTGAACTGATTAATTGCAGCAAATGGAGCAAACAAACTATCTGATGATCTACTTAACATGTCAAATCAGTGTGAAGTTGCTGTCAACAAGGTTAGATTAGATGACAAAGGACTAGGTGTGTATCAGAGGAAATGTGCTGTTCCAGCACAGTGGCTGTGTACCTACCTCTGGACCAAGAGTCCCAGCTTAAGCCCCACTCCTCCAGAGATATGTAATAATATCTTCAAAAAGGTTGATTGTAGGATATCTACATCAGAGAAAAGGGGTTTTGTGGAGCAGTGCCAGTGTACCTACTTCTGAGCCAAAAAGCTTCAGTTCAAGCCCCATCTATGCCAGATGCATATCATAACGTGCTTGAACAAATTGATTAGAAATATCTAAGTCAAATCTTTAAGCTGTGTGTAATGGCCTGGTCCAAACATGCCAATGATGAAATTAATATTGGGTGTCCAGTTTCAAATTGTACATTCCTGTATTACCTTAGAAACAATGGGAAGAGGACCAGAATGAGATGCATGTTGCAGAATTGATACCATCTCAAACTCTCATGACAATCTTTGTGATGTATTTCTTGCCCATTTGGACTGCAGCTTATTCTGGCCATGGGGCGTTTAAATCCAAGGAACATCTGGCTGTTCCTGATGAGAACTTTTGTGCCTTATATCAACTCACAGAAATGTTTAGTTATGGTAACTATGAAAGAAATTTGCTCATCTATGTTCTTTCCTTTATTAACTATTCCTCATTGGGATGTAGTGGATTGACCAGAAACCCCAGGTTTGTGAAAGGTGTGTAAACAATGTTTACAGTGTGAGAGCAGGCTCATAATGGTGAAAGGACTTTTAATGTTCATCAAGATTCAAAACTCAATCATGTACCAGAAACTGCTATTGCATTGTGTCTGACATGTACGAGAGGATGTTGGATCCAGAACATGTTGTTCTAAGAAACTATCCAAGGAACATCCTTTGCCTATCTGACTATCCCAGTAAATATGGAGATTAAAATCTCCCATGATTCTTGCAGTGTCTTTATGCCAAGCTCCCATTATTTCTTCTTTTATGCTGTACCCTAGCTGTGTAGACACTATTAGGGGGGCCTCTACACCTTTCCCACCAGTGACATTGTGTTTTAATAGTTTTCATCCTTACCCTCATCCTGATTTCGTGAACTTGGATCAATCCTCTATATTGTTCTAGTGCCATCATTAGCTAAGCTTTTCCTAGCTTCCGGTGCTTACTTAGGGTCCTATATCCTTCAGACGTCCCAGTCCATACCGTCCTGTAGTCATGTCTTGGTTTTGGCTGTTAGATCGTACTACTGTTTTTCTATTTGTGCTCTCAGTCCATCTGTTTTATTTCAAATGCTACACTCATTCAGATACAGAGCCATTAGTTTTTATCTTTTCATTCTTTTTATAAATTCTTGTCTTTTCAGTTGATTCATTCTTAGATTTATACTATTTATCCCATCCTGTTGTGATCTGTTTATTATTTCCTGTTGCTACTGGAATTCCTAGGGGTTAGTGATGGGACTTACAATTATTCACAATATGCATAAATGATCTGGACAAAGGAACTGAGCACCTTGTTGCTAAATTTGCAGATGACACAAAGATGGGTAGAGAGAGATAAGCAGTTTTGAGGAAGCAAGGAGACTGCAAAAGGACTTGAACAGGCTAGGAGAGTGGGCAAAGAAGTGGAAAATGGAATACACTGGGAAAGTATGAGCTAGTACACTTTGGCAGGAAGAAGAGAGGTATAGACTATTTTCAAAACAAGGAAAGGCTTTGGAAATCTGAAGCACAAAGGGACGTAGGAGTCATAGTTCAGGTTTTCTCTTCAGGTTAATATGTATGTTCAGTTGGCAATTAGGAAGGCAATTGCAATGTTAGCATTCATTTCATGAGGGCTAAAATACAAGTACAGATGTAATGCTGAGACTGTATGAGGCTCTGGCCAGATCACATTTGGAATATTGTGAGCAGTTTTGGCCCTGTGTCTAAGGAAGGATATGCTGGCATTGGAGAGGATCCAGAAGAGACTTACAAGAATAATGTAAATTCAGGGATGAAGGTCTTGCCATCAGAGGAGCAATTTTGAGGACTCTGGGTCCGTACTCAATGGTGTTTAGAAGGATGATGGGGTATTTGATTGAAAATTACAGAATACTAGGAGAACAGGATAGAGTGGATGTGAAGAAGACGTTTCCACTCAGCCGAGAGACTAGGACCTGAGGGCACAGGCTCAGAGTGAAGACCCCACTCTAGAACTGAGATGAGAAATTTCTTTGCCAGATGGTGGTTAATCTATGGAGGTCAAGTCATTGAGTATATTTAAGAATAAGAGAAGTTCTTGATTGGAAAAGGGGTTAAAGGTTATAGGGAGAAATTGAAGAGTAGGATTGAGGAAAATATCAACCATGATCAAATGGCAGACTCGATGAGCTGAATGGCCTAATTCTATTCTTATATCTAATGGTCTAATACTTTGCTTGGCTTGACTCTTTGGTTTCGTACAACTTCCCAAGTTTGATCCCTTGCCCCACGATTTAGTTTAAAATTCCCTCTAATTCACTGTTTATACAGCTGGCAAGAACACAGGGCCCAGCAGGGTTCATGCAGAAACCATCTCATTATTACAGATCCCACTTGCCCAGTTCTGGAGCTAATGCCCAAAACCAGAACCCACTTCTGACACAATAGTCTTTGAGCCACGTATTCATCTCTCTAATCTGATATGCCCTATTCTGATTTGCCTTGTGTTCAGATAATCATCCAGCAATTATGATATTTTAGCTTCTGCTTCTTAATTTGGTGTATAGTTTCTCACATTGATTACTTAGAACCTCCTCCTTTGTCCTGCCTATATTGTTGGTACAAATATGGATGGCAACAATTGGATCTTCCTCTTTCCCATCCAAGTTCCTCTCCATCTCTGAGCAGATGTCTTGAACATTGGCACCAGACAGTAACACAGTCAGGTACACTCACTCAATGGCTGCAGAGAATTGTGTCAATCCCTGCCACAATACAGTCCCCAACTACCACTTCACTCTTTCTAACTCCACCCGCTTGAAAGACTTTCTTAGCATGATGCTATGGCCAGTTAGCTTGCCCCCACTGCAGTGCTCACTCTCATCTCGACAAGCAGAAGAGTCTGAAACCTATTGGACAATTACAAAGGCTGAGCCTGCACTTTGGGCTCCCTTCCCCACCTTACTTACACTCTCCTGTCCCTGAACACTGACCAAATCAACAAGTCCAATTCTGAGGAGTGTCACTGCCTCATAGTACAAAGATTGTTGGTAACTTTCCCCTCCCTGATGTGTCAGTATTTCATCCTCCAACTCATAATATCAGAATCAAAGCTATTGCACCTTCAAGCACTTACAGCAGATCTGTTGCTCAGGACCAACATTTGCTTTTATTCATTCATGGGACGAGGATGTCACTGGCTAGGCAGCATTTATTGCCCATCTCTGTTTTCCCAAAGGGCATTTAAGAATCATCCATTTTGCTGCAGTTCTGGAGTCACGTGTAGTCCAGACCAGGTAAGGAGACAATTTCCTTCCCTAAAGGACATCAATGAACCAGATGGGTTTTTCTCACAATCAACAATGAAATCACCGTCATCATTTGATTCTTAATTCCAGACATTTATTGAATTCAAATTCCACCATCTGCCATCCAGGAAATCCCACATGCTGCAGCTGTGACACATCAGCTGCTCTGCCATCTTTAAGGTGTTCTAATTAATTATTTAATTATTTTATTCAGTTATATGTTCAGTTACATTTTTGTATGTTTTAATTAACCTCACCACCAATTCCTGTATAATGTTGAACTATAAGAACAGAATAAATCTTAGTCACTTCCAAATACTAACCCAAGGATTACATTCATCTCTTGTTTTAGAAAAAGAATCAATTTCTGGGGGCAGCAAAATTTAGAAACTGTAAAAGTGACAGAACTCCTCTTCCTCCCATTTCTCCCTTAATCATCTAATCCCAGCATTCCGAGTTGTGCCCAATTACTAAGTCAGGGGAAAATGTAAAAAGAAAACCTTGGATGCTTGAGATCTGAAACAAAAAAGAAAGTGCTGGAGAAACTCAACAGGCGTGGCAACATCTGTGGAGGTACAAAAACAGTTGCTGATTCAAGTCCAGTGACCCATCGTCAGAACTGAAAGCAGCTGGGAAATGGTGGTATTTATGCTGATGATGGGTGTGGGGCTTGGAGGGGAAGGAATAACCGAATAGATAGACTCAGTTCCCAGAGAGAGACAGAAAAAAAAATAGAAACAGCCAAAGAATTGCTAATGATAAGCAGGACGAGAGATAAATGCTGATGATAACGGGAGGTGTAAACAGTTGAAAATGGGTTGGCTGTACTGTGAGTGATCCATACAAAGCAGGACCTTGAGGTGTGGGAGAGGTTAAGAAATATGGAAGAAGGTGTTCACACTCTGAGACTGTTAAGCACAATGTTATCCCATCAGCTTGAGTTGTGCTTTGTTGAAGCAGAAAAGCAGGCCTGAGGCAGAAATGTCAGCATGGGACCACGGTGGTGTATTGAGATATCAGGCAGCTGAAAGCTCAGGTCACTTTTACAGAAAAGTGAAGGTGTTCCGTGAAGCAGTCACTCAGTTTGCATTTTGTCTCCCAAGAGACCACATTGTGAGCAGCGATACCTTAGATTAGATTGAATGAAGTACAGACAAATTGTTGCTTCAACAATTGGTGCGTCTCAGGCCTTGGACCGTGAAGAGGGCACGTGGGCAAGTGTTACACCTTCTATACTTGTACGGGAAGTGGCTATGTCGGTGTGGGCAGATGTTAGATGTGGAGAAGGAACAAGGGAGGGGAGCATAATATAGATCTGGTGGTGACATCCCTCTCAGGTAGCAGAATTGGCAGCATATGAAGTTAAAAGAAGTTGATGAGTTTGATATGCACTAACTCAAAAGGCCTAGCTGACCCCTCTTGATGCGGAACCATTTTACACAGCTTCTTATTTAAGGCTGACTACTCTTCCACTGGAAGTTTAAGTCTGGGAACTGCAGAACTTAAATATACATATAGATGTTAGTTACATGCCAATTGCAAATTACCAGAAAAGTTACATTTGATCAAAATAAACATTTAGACTTTCTTATACACCTACTGCAAGCTCTCAGTCTGTGTATATAGGTCGTGCATAACAAGAATATGTCTGTCAGTCAAAATGTTGTTGAACAAGGTTCACACCTTTCAGCGTATTTCTTATTTATTGAAGAAATATTTTAACCCAGTTATACCATGCCTGCAACTCGTGAGTTTCTTGATAATTAGATTTTATTGAACAATACCAATCCAAGGTGAGTGAGTAAATAACAAGAAGTGGATACAGTTTCCAGGTTGCAGATGCACTTATTAAATCACCAGGTTAATACAGAGAGAAATGACAGCATAGAAATCTTTGATTTTAACAACAGCAATCCCATATATTCATGTAATGCTATTAACATAAAGAGCCATTGCCAAGAAACTTTACAGGGCATTATAAGACAAAGTTTATCAATAAACTGCAGAAGGAGTCAGTAGGTCAAGTGACGAAAAGTATGGTCAAAGGTATAGGTTTTAAGATGTACTGAGGTGTAAAGTTATTGGGATGGAATTTCAGAATTTGGGGGCCCAAACAACTGAAGACACAACCACTGTTGGTAAAGTGATTCTGATTAGAAATGCGCGAAAGGCCAGAATTAGAAGTAGCCAGCTTGATTGGCATTTTATCCACTGCCTTCAACACCGAAACCCTCCATCTTTTCACAGTGACAGCAGTGTATGCCATCAAAAGAATGGACTGCAGCAACTCATCAAGGCTCCTTTCATAGCACCTTCCAAATCTGTGTCCACTACCACTCAGAAGAATGAGGGCAGTAGATGCATGAGAATATTACTACCTTTAAATACCCTTCCAAACCATATACCATCCAGATTTAGAACATGTAAATGTCCCTTTAGTCCTTCTGGGCCAACATCATGGAATTCCCTTCTCAGTAACACTGGATATACCTACAGCATAATCATTACAACAGTTCTAGAAGGCAGCTCACCACCATCTCCTCAAGGGCAATTGGTGATAGACAATAAATTCTGGCCGAGCCAGTGATACCCATCTCACAGAAAAGAAAAGAGCAAAAATGCACACTGCACCCTCTCAGCTTTATACAGAAACAGTTACACAGTTTTTATTACTTGTGTGTGGTAGCTTGTGAACATTGCTGTTTAGACTATCACTTATTAACTTAACTTAATTGCCCTTGAGAAGGTGAGCTGCCTTCCTGAAGTCTATCAGTTTTAAGCTATTTCACATAGCTGTTGGCAAGGATGTTCCAGGTTCTCTGTACAGAATTAGATTTTCTTAAGCATTGTTGCTCTGTTTTGAAGGCATGTTGCACTGATGAATGCAAAGTATGATGTGAGTGAATTTTCCATTCAGTAAATGGAAAAATCCTGCACAAAGGCCACCTGTCATCTTGCCAAATGGCTGTTTCTCTGAAGTATGACAGTAATGGAGACTGGTGCAAGCCAATTGGCCCACTTAAGGCATCGCAACTAAGCTTGATTTGGTCTTCATGAGCATGAGCACATTCATTCAGAAGTGACCTGATGGACTCATTGCAAATCATAGAATCCCTATGGTGTGGAAGCAGGCCATGTGGCCCATCGCGTCCACACTGACCCTTTCAACAACATTCCACCTAGACCCACATCCCTATCCCATCCGTCTAACCCTGCATCCCATGGCCAAATCACCTAGCCTGCACACCCCTAGACATGATGTGCAATTTAGCATGGCCAGTTCACTTAATCTGTACAACTTTGGACTGTGGGAGGAAGCTGGAGCGCCCAGAGGAAACCCATATAGACACAGGGAGAATGTGCAAACTACACAGTTGCATGAGGTTGGAATTGAACCCAGGACCCTGACACTATGAGGCAGCAGTGCTAACAACTGAGCCACTGTGCTGCCCCTCCTTGGGATAGCTCCTGTTGCTGGCCCAGAGTATGAAATACAATTGTAGCAGTTCTACATTGAGATAAATTAAGCCAGCATAATGCAGGATTGATTCTGACCTTCTTCAGGAGGAGCTCCCCGTCATAGAGAACGTATCACGTGCACAGCCTGTGATTTACTTCTGATTGAAAGGAATGGAACAAATATCCTCAAGTGCTGCTGGGATTTTATTACCTTGGGCAATAAGTTTGGATAATTTGTACTCGGCCAGCCTTGCTTCAAAGTGAGAGAAATAATATCTGGATATTGTCCTATAGAAGTGAATTTATAAAGTGCACTTTGTGTCTTGATAATGGATCACTTCATAAGATGAGAAGATAACGGAGCAGAATTAGACCATTAGGCCCATCAAGTCTCCTCCACCATTCAATCATGGCTGATATGGTTCTCAACCCCCTTCTCCTACCTTTTTCCCGTAACCCTTGATACCCTCATCTGAGTTTGGAAACTAGTTATAAACTGCAAGGTCCCACAAATACCAATGAAATAAGTGACCAGATGTTGTCTTTTAGGTGTTAGTTGCAAGGTAGAGATTGACAAAGGACACCCTGGAAAACTTAGCTGCTCTTCTTCAAATAGTCCCAGAGGCTGTTTCATATCCATAAAAAAGGGCAGGCTTGGTTTAACACCTGAGCTAAAAGGCAGGATCTCAGACAGTTTGCCATTCCCTCAGTACATGTGTCTCAGCCATGTTTTTTATTAATTTGGTCATGGGCTGTGTGCATCACTGGCAATGCAGCAATTATTGCCTGTCGATAATTTTCTTGAGATGGTGGTGGTGAGCTGCGTTCTTGATCTGCTGTCATCTAGGTGTAGTGGGTATACCCACACTGCCTCATACATAGGGAATTGCAGATTGCAGAGAAGGAACAGTGAGATAGTTCCAAGCCAGAATGATGTTTGTGTACACATTTAAAGTGGGGATTGAACGCACAGCCCGTTGACTCACAGACAAAAGTGCAACCACCAAGCCAATTTAATATCTCAATTTGTGTGTATCTCAAACATCTCCAAAACATTCTACCAACATTTATTGCCAGCAGTATTTTTATAGCTTTGGCAGCTGGTTTTACTGTAGAAAGTGCATCTATTTTCTACCCTGCAGTCAGTTTGGTATGAATCTTGTTTTATATCATATGAGGATATAATTATGCAGTCATTATTGTGTTCATAGGAAAATATATACAATTGGCTCCGCTACAATGCGTTCTTGTGCAATATCGCGTTATAGAAAATTGTGCTATAGAGAGGTCTTCATAGTGGGACTCAAGCAGCTCTTCAACATCCTCACTCTCCAATTCTTCAACTTGCTTTGCAAGATCAACACAATGTTCTTTGATTCTTGGGAGCTCTTCTGATGGATTTGAAGCCTCTAAAACCTTAAAGAAATCTGGGAGAACATTCTGCGAAATTGTATGCAGGCAGCCCTTACTGACATCACTCGAGGCCTCCGCAATAATGTCAATAGCATTATTGATGTTAAAGCTCTTCCAAAAGTGAAGAACACTGTCCTTACCCCCCACCCCTCCAACACCACCCCCCCACCCCCCCCACCGTCCCCGGTGGCTGCAATCAGCCTCTTAAATGTGCACCTTGAATAATAAGTTTGAAAAGCTACATTTGCACACTCGTTCATGGGTTGAAGGAGAGAGGTTGTGTTTGGGGTAGAAGTAACATTTTGATGTTTTCAGAAAGCTCACCAATGGTAGGAGGATGGCTTGGCTCATTATCCAAGATGATAAGATCTTGAAATCAATTTTGTTTTCCTGCACTGCTTTCCAAAAACATCTTCCAAACCATCAACAACAAGGTTAGAAAAAATTTGCCCCATCATCAAACCTTGTTTGCTTGACCTAAAATAGATGCCTAGAGGAGACAAAAGGTAATGTTTCAAGGCTTGTGAGTTGGCAGAGTGGTACATTACCACAGACTTAAGCTTTAAGTCTCCACTGGCATTGGTACCCAGCAGCACAGTCAAACGATCCTTTGCCACCTTAAAGCTTGGAGTGTGTGCTTCATTAATAGAAATGTAGGTTCTTGATAGCTTTCACTTTCAATATAAACCTGTCTCATCCAAAATGAAAATTTGACCTAAGTTGTAGCCTTCTTCATCAATTAATTGTTTTAGTAAGTGAGGAAATGCCATCATAATATCATTGTTGGCTATAACGTGATTCCATCACAAGTTTGCGTTTTAGAAATACATTCCCCTATTTGTCATCATGTTACAGCCAATTCACATTGCCAGAGCATGCATTATAGCTGGACCAAATGTACCGCATAAGATATAGGAGCAGAATTAGGCCATTTGGCTCATCAAGCTCACTCCGCAAACAATCTGAGTCAACTTGCCACCCCAACAGCCTCCTTTTCTCACGCAGTATAAATTATTGCTTTGTCTGATATTTGGTACAGTCTTGTCTGTTCAACTGCGTTATTGACAACTAAACTTGTTTCGTGGAATAAATTGTTGTTCCTTTTGAGATTTGATATTCTTGCAATTCCACCCTGATGAGTGCAAGGTAAAATCTTCAACAGCATGTCTCTTTTCTCTGCAATGTAAGGTATGTCTTATCAAACAATTAATCATAGAAAAGTGACAACACAGAAAAATGCCATTCAGCCTGTCATATTCTAGCTGCCTCTCCATTTATAAAATCATAAGGAACATAAATAACCAAGGTCTTTTCCCCGGTGTAGGGGAGTCCAACGGGGTAGGGGAGGGCACAGGTTTAAGCTGAGAGAGGAAAGATACATAAAAGGGATCTAAGGGGCAACTTTTTCATGCAGAGTCGTGTGTATTTGGAATGAGTCACAGAAGAAGTGGTGGAGACTGCTTCAGTTACAACATTTAAAAGACCTCTGGATAGGTACATGAATAGGGAGTTTTTAAGAAGGATATGGGGCAAATGCTAGCAAATGAGACTAGGTTTATGTAGGATATCTGGTCAGCATGGACCGGTTGGAATGAAGGTTTGCTTCCATTTAGTGCACCTCTGTGACTCTATGACTTTGAAGGCACATTTCACCTGCAGGCCATCAGCCATCTTCTCCTATAGCTCTGTGTATTCTTATAGAAATAATAATCCAATTCTCTCATGAATAAGTTAACTGAACCTGCCTCTGCCACACTCTCAGGCAATACTTTCTAGATCCTGAGGTAATGGGAACTGCAGATGCTGGAGAATCCAAGTTTCTCGGCCTGAAATGTCAACTTTTGTGCTTCTGAGATGCTGCTTGGCCTGCTGCGTTCATCCAGCTTCACACTTTGTTATCTTACTTTCTAGATCCTGATTATTTGCTGTATGAAAATATTTTTCTTCATCTTGCTATTGCTTATTATACCAATTGCCTTAAATCTGAACCCTCTAGTATTCAATCCTTACACCATCAGGAACAGTTTTGCCCTACCTACATTGCCCATATCCCTCATGGTTTTGAATGTCTCTATCAAATCTCCTCTCAACCTTGGTTTCTCCAAGGAGGACAGACCAATTTCTCAAATCGAACTGCATAACTGAATATCTCCACCTCAGAACCATTCTCAAACATCTTTGTTGCACCCCTCAAGCCTTTGTAATCTTCCTAAAGTCTGATTCTTAGAACTGTGTGCAATACTCTAGTTGAGAGTATGGTCTAAATAACATTACTGAAATTATGTCAAAGTCATCCTCAATTTTCTTTAAGAAAAAGAAAGTAGAAAATGGTGACAATGTTAAATCGAGCAGCTACTCTTCCCTAACCTTCAAGTCAACAAATTGACACCTTCTATTGTCAATCCCAGCTCAGCCTTGCTTTGTCTTCATTAATTTTGAAACACCCTTTGTAATTGAAGTTCTGTTCTTACTTTGATTTTCGTTTTTGGCTACCCTGATGGAAATAGAATATTAAATATAAATCCATTCATACTATCATTTTAGTTATTTCTTTCTATAGAAATCAAAAGTCAATGCTCTCACAAGGAACGGGTTTTTGAAAAATTGCAGTTTTGTCTGGGAAAATGTAAAGAAAGCTTATGTTTGTACCCTGGACTCAGCCAACACATACTGATTGATTAGTTGAGGATGAATGCTAGTTTGTTCTCTGGATCACCAAAGAAATCTGGTAGATAATCAGTCTCTCTGAGATAGAATGCCCCCATTTTGAGAGTGTATTTGCACTTTGAAGGCAGTCTTTCATTTACCTAACTTACAGCATCACTGCTAAATTCAGGAGTACTACAAATAATCATGCCGTAAGGTCAATGCAGCATTAGCTTCTTTGGTAACCAGCACAGAGTCACAGTCACAGCTGCCCTTGCCACAATTTGCCTTCAGCTGCAGTGTTTTGACATGCCACGTAACACAGTCCCAAAAAAAGAGACTAGAGAATGGTACACGCATCATAAAGTAAAGAAAAACGTTCCAAAATCTCAACATCAAATGACAGTAATAAGCTGGTAGGCCAGGTCTTAACATGCAAAGGTCTATATTTATCGCTCATCAGAGTCTTGAACCTAAAGCTTTGCCGGTGGTAGGTGAAACCCGTAAGAAATGCGCACTTCTTCCATCATTATTGGCTTCAACTGATCATAGCCAACCGACTGGCAGGCAGTCATTTATTGCCTGAGGAGCCTGTCAAAGAGGCAATATTCATGTGATCCAGTGACACAACAACACATGTCCAAGAACAGCAGTCTCAGAGTAGAGACAGTCTGAATGGCAATTACAAACAAGTGCAGGTGGCCAGCCCAGAAAATTACAAGCTGAGAGCACAGAATCGCATTTAGCGAGGATAATAGTGACAACATTTTATTGTTTTCACATTAGGTTCATTTGCAGCTCTGAGCCTTCCAGGCTTCCATTACCATTCTCTGCTGACAATAACCACCTTGGGCCTTGTAATTGGTTGAAACGTCCTCTCTAATAGGGTAATGACTGTAATATTAAGAGGCAGAGCAATTTGTTTCAGATTTTTGTGAAATGATCTGTGTACGATAGGAAAGAAATATTCAATTGGGTGCTTTCAGTGTGTTGTTGAGGCATATCAGAATGAGTAATGAAATCAAGTGGAGAACTCCCTCTATAGTTCAAGTTGCTGAGTGAACCATACACGAGATCCAGCAATTATTATCCCAGCATGTGCTAGAATAGAAACATATGAACAAAAGATTGATTGCCTTTTCTGGAAGCAAATTCCAAACCTCTCCCATCCTTTTTGTGTTGGCTTGTGGAATAACTCCACAGAGGCTGTTATCCCATTACCAAGACACCCTTTATTTACACATGCATAGTACTTAACACTAGTGCGGCTTTCTCAGAGTGAACGGAATCTTTGACACTCCTGTTTGTATCTGTCAGCTGGGGTTCCCTGATAGGTGCTATTAATATGGACCAATCAGGGAACTCATATTCTGTGACGTCCAACTGGCTGACTTCATTATAATCAATTATAGGGTGTTTACTGGTTTTACCCCTGGAAGCTCTGGCTTTAATTTTTAAGCACTATCACCAATCCCAGAGTTCCCAACCAGCAGAAATACTTTCTCCATGCCCTCAATGTCTTGAAAATTTTAATCAAGCCATCATTAGACCCTCTAAATTCCAAAGAATAAAACCCTTGTTAATGAATCATTCCTCATAATGTCACCCTTGGTGCCCAGGTAAAATCAACACGTAACTCTGTCAGGGGCAATGACCATTCAAGGTAAAGGGGTAGCTTAGAAGGGTCCCGACCCAAAACGCCAAGCTTTCTTGCTCCTCTGATGCTGCTTGGCCTGCTGTGTTCATCCAGCTTCACACCGTGTTATCTCAGTTTACCATCTTAGTTTCTTAAAAACGGTGCCAAACACTTCACAATCTCAATCCCAGTTATCTCTGAGATCTACGTGCTCGTGCAACCTTCCATAAGGTATCCCATCGAGAGGCCACACCTGGAGTACTGTGTGCAGTTTTGGGCTCCTTACTTGAGAAAGGATGTACAGGCACTGGAGGGGGTGCAGAGGATGTTCACTAGGTTGATCCCAGAGTTGAGGGGGTTAGTTTATGAGGAGAGACTGAGTAGATTGGGATTATATTCATTGGAATTCAGAAGATTGAGGGGGGTATCTTATAGAAACATATAAAATTATGAAGGTAATAGATAAGATAGAAGTAGGGAGGATGTTCCCACTGGCGGGTGAAGCTAGGACAAGAGGGCATAGCCTGAAGATTAGAGGGAACAGATTTAGGACTGAATTGAGAAGGAACTCCTTCACCCAGAAGGTTGTTAATCTATGGAATTCGTTGCCCAGTGAAGTAGTTGACACTACTTCAGTAAATGTTTTTAAAGCTAAGGTAGTTTTTTTTGATCAATAAAGGAATTAAGGGATACGGTGAGAACGCGCGTAAGTGGATCTGAGTTCATGAAAAGATCAGCCACAATCTTATTGAATGGTGAAGCATGCTTGAAGGGCCGGACGGCCTACTCCTGCTCCTAGTTCTTCTGTATTTGTCTTAAATCTCAGCTCACCTTTAATTGTGCTCTACCTCTGAACTCTTCAACATCCTTGCAGTTTCTTAGCCTGATTCCCCAGACCCAACCATGCTCCACTATCAACAGTCCTCATTTAAGCCCCACCCTCTGGAATCCCATCTTTGTATAGGCTTGTTTTGCAATTCCCTCCCACCATTTAAACCTCAAACCCCACCTGTTTGTCTTCAAAATTAACAGTTTGGCACATGTTGAAGAATCGCGGAATATAACATCGCTGCCAGAGCAGAACTCAAAAGCACATTGTTTGATGTGTGAAGCTCAACAGACTTCACATTTCACTGTACGCTGGTCCGTCAGTCTAAATCAGGCTTTAAGAGTGAGTTCTTCATCCATTTATTTTTAATCCACCAGCAGAGAATATTAAATGGAGCTGAGATGCTTTAATCATTCAATGCTATTACTGGGTTAACACATGATACTAAAAGGACAAGTACAGTAGTCAGGATTAAAGGGATTTCCCTTTCTAGGAAAGCATTGAGCAATCCTTTAACTGGTAACAAAGATTCCTACAACTTTGTTGAGGAGTCACTGGACTCAAAATGATAACTCTGCTTTCTTTCCACAGATGTTGCCAAACCTGCTGAGTTTCTCCAGCAGCAATTTCTGTTTTTGTTCCTTCACTTCCCATTCACCTGCTGGATGAATTGATGTTAATACATTTTTCGATGGTTCTCCAACTTCTGTAACAAATTCACCTTTGGGAACATACAGAGCTGATTTGGATTTCATGGTGGATGGTTGAAGCAAGCTGCTGAGCTGATAGAGAGCCTTCAACAGTTTGGACAAATGAAAAATATAGAACTTGTGTGCTTTTTATCTCTATGTGCAAGATAAAAGGGAGACCTTGCATTTATACAGCACCTTCCATGATACAGCTCAAAGTGCTTCGAAGTCACTGAGCTACTATGTTTTAAGGCATAATCACTTTGATAATGCAGGAAATATAACAGCCAATCTGTGCACAGCATGATTCCACAAGCAGCAGTGATATAAATGACCAGATCATCTGCTTTTACCTCTTGATTCAGGGTTGGTCTAGGAAATGGAGGAGAGTTCTCCTGGTTCTTTAAAATTGTGCCATGGGATCTTTTGCCTCTGCCTGTGACAGGAGCTGGGGCCTTGTCCCAATGTGCTGTCCAGATAGGACTGTGACTGCATCTCTAGGAAACTCCGACAATGCATGGTTAACACAATTAGATCTACAACCCCGAAAAACATGAAGAGCAATATGGCAGAATTCGCAAAAAGCTGCATAAGTTGTACCTCACAGCTGATTAACACAGCATATATTGAAGATAGCTTGGAGGTTGCCATGGTGATGCTGAGTTGCCAATGTTGTTCCATTACTAATGAAAACTTATACCTTACTCACGGCTTTAAGTAATAACTGGCAGGCAGCTTTTTACTTCGAACCCACCTGGATTTATTTTCTGGATTTATTGTTCAACAGAATTGTAGTGCAGTGCATTACTCTCAGAGCAAAAGGAAATGGATTTCCATGTTTACAATCAATATTTATCAACTTTGAGATTTGACGTCAGCTTCAGCCTTTGCCGTGTACAGTCTGAGTTTGCTTTGGCTGAATTTAAATGGGCATTTGCATTTGGATTTTGTATTAATCAAATCAAAGGAGTTTAGCTTGCCTAAGCTTTTATTCGTAGCTCTGTGGGCTTCAAGTCAGCAGTCTGTTTGTTTTCATCTCATTATCTTTTCCCTTCCTGGATTTCTCGTCACAGACGCAGGGTGAAATCATATGCAACACAGTTTACTGAAGAAAACTTAGGGATGGGATTCATCAGCTGGCGTGTAACTGTGAAATACTACCCCCACCCCAACATTCTTCTTTTCAGGGTACATGATTTGAGTTCTAAAGCTCTGGACATTTAGTGACCATCTGCTAACCTGCACCTTGTGGTGATACAAAGGTAAAAATAAAGTCATCATAGTCTTGCCAGACCTTAGGGCTGTTCCCTTGTCAGAAAGAGATGACTGGTGGTGGTATAGCCTGAGGCTCACCATGCCTCAGGTGAGGTTAGCCAGGAGAGTCCTTCATGGTAACCAGAACCGGAGCAGGAATTGGACCCACACTGTTAACATTGCTCTGCATCACAAACCAGCTGTCCAGCCAGGTGAGCTTTAACAAGAAAAGGGAGGTGAGTTTGGGGATTATCACGAATCAAATCTCCTCCAAATAGTCACAAATAGGAGAGGATCCAAGTATCATTCTCAACAACAAATATTTTCCAAGTATCAATCTGCCCTTTTCCATGTTTCACCTGGGCGGTGCGCAGAGAAACACTTCAAGCCTTCAGGTAAGTTACAACATATGAAGATAGGACATCACCTCCCGTCCTGACCCATGTTTGAGCCTTTTAATGGCTAGTCAACAAAAAAAACAGACTGCAATTAAGAATCTACTGATGACCATGAAACCATTCACCATTGTTGGAAAAACCCATCTGGTTTACTGATGTCCTTAAGGGAAGTAAATCTGCCATCCTCACCTGGTCTGGCTACATGTGACTCCAGGCACACAGCAATGAGGTAAACTCTCGATTGCCCTCTGAAATGCCAAGCAAGCCACTCAGTTCAAGGGCAGCTAGGGATGGGCAATTGATGCTGGCCAGCCAGCGACACCCAGGAGTAAATAAAAGAAACCTATTTCTCACACTGTCAGTGTCAGCAGGGTGAGTGCACAGTGGGAGAGCTTCATCAGTGAAATTGACAGGCTGGGCAGGTTTTGCTGAACTAATTGATTATTGAAACTGAAGTCATGGCCAGGTACCAAATTGATGCTTACAGCACTTTTCCTGAGAGTGCGGCCTTTCTGCTTGAAAGATGATTATCAACTTCTTGTCAGGCACTTTACTACAATGGGACATAGCAGAGCTTTAAAGAGTTTTAGAAGTTTTTTTGTGGTGAGGGAGTGGTGGACAACAGAGACCAACAGGATGAGCGTGAATTTGAATGTTGGCCGTTCGAATGAGCATTTGCACTGCATAGAGAGAGAGAGAGGAATGAGTGGGACTGTATGGCATGTTTTTCTGAGGAATGTTGTACAGAAGAATGCTGGGAAAGTCAGAGACTGGGGTTTAATACCTGAAAGTGTTACATCACTCACTTTCACTGCTCTGCTGAGGCCCTGGAACCTCTTGGTGAACTGTTCCCACATTACAGGGGACTATCATCTGCTGCTGACTTCCTTGGCAACTTAGATGTATCAGCTAGTTTGTTGAAGAAGTTGTCTTCATCCTGTCGAACTTGTGAAAGCTCACCTCACTAAAACTCATCCAAACCCACACCGGGAGCTCTGTGTAGGAGTAAGAGTGAGGGGGAAGAGAGAGTGGAATTGGCAACTTGTCCATATTACCTCTCTATTTCTAAAATTTGTATCCACCCCTATTATTTTGACCTCTACCAGAATCCTTTTCAAGGAAATCCTTCCTCTGATAGATTTGACATGTCTTCCTGCCAACCTGACTAATCAGGAAAACCGGAAGTGGGGTGTTCATGTGCTATCTCAGCAAAGGGCCATTGGAAAAGTGAGCTCCAGATTCCAATGTGGAATACAACTACTTATGGTCCAACATTCCTGCAGGGATTTTCACTTGACAATTCCATCCGATATCTCCAAAAGTATTTTGCTGCAGTAGAACATTCCATCAATCCTGACATTTGAAGTCACATTAATTTGTTATCTGTGACAATTTAAGAATATCCTCATCCCATTCCATCTCACCAATTTGTTGGCCTTGAAGGATTCCATTGCATGAATTGAAATGAATCAAAAACTGTTAGCTGAGTATTGCCCATCCCTCATTACCCTTGAAAAGGTTATAATGAGCTGCCCTCTTGAATTACTGCAGTCCACATGCTGTAGTACACCTACAGTGCAGTTAGGAGTGGCTTTCCAAGTGTGTTAGACCCAGCAACAGTAAAGGAGCAGTGATGTATTTCCAAGTCAGAATGGTGTGATTTGGAGGGAACTTGCATGTTGTAGAATTCCCATACATTTGTTACGCTTGTCTTCTAGGTGGGATGGGTCACGGGTTTGGAAGATGTTGCTGAAGGAATCTTGACAAGTTGCTGCAGTGCATCTTGCAGGTGGTACACACCGCTACTACTGTACACTAGAACTCAGGTACATTTAAAATACTCCATTACCAGTTTATAGTCTTTCTTCTTATACATAACGTGTTAGCTAACTAGGTTTTGTGTAGCCAAGTAAGGAAAGCTAACAGTGATAATGGGAACTGCAGATGCTGGAGAATCCGAGATAATAAAATGTGAGGCTGGATGAACACAGCAGGCTCAGCAGCATCTCAGGACCACTAACAGCAAGCTGGGAAACTCAAAGCTAGATCAGACTGAATTTCTCTGCAGTATGAGCCGAGGAGGTGGAAACTAAGGTACAATAGCACCACCAATGGCAAGTTGGTGAAATTACATGGTCAGTTTACGCCAGCAGTTTGCATTATTAATGTAGACAAAATAAGTTATACCAGGAAATGTTGACACAAACGTGCACTGACAGGTTGAGTAAAAAGGAAGCGTGTGCAAATATAAGGTTTTTTAATTAAGATATTTAGATTTCAATATGAGTCAGCATAGGGAGGAGGTTGGCGAGCACAAACTACCCAGCTACAATCTACCAGTGGCTGATTCGTAGACAGTATTACAATAATGTGGGCGAGTGATGTCCTAGTGGTGCTGTTGCTAGACTATTAATCCAGAGACCTAGGTAATATTCTGGGGACCTGGAGTCAAATCCCACCATGGCATTGGTAGAATTTGAATTCAATTAAAAATATCTTGAATTAAGAGTATAAATATGACTAAGAAACCTCTGTTGATTATTGGAAACACCCATTTGCTTCACTATTGTTGTTTAGGGATGAAAGCTGGTCTGGCTGACTTGTGACCCCAGACCCACAGCAATGTGGTTGGCTCTTAATGACCCTCTGGGCAATTAGGGATGGGAAATAACTGCAGGCCTGGCCAGTGACAACCTCATCCCTTGAATGAATTATACTTCTAAAAAAAAGCATAGAGACGTGCGCACAGAAAATATGACAGTCGTGTATACTATATAATTCTGAGTATGACTATACCAGCCATCCCAGTTTTGATGCAAGCCCCAGATGTTAGTGTGGAGGATTTCTCAGGATTAATAAGGCTGAGTGCACCCTGGTACCCAAACTGATGTCATGTCATCTATCCAATCTTATTTTTTTTTGCCTTTTCTGTGGTGAGTTGTTTCAATTGAATGACTTGCTAGGTTGCTTCAGGGGACAGTTAATAGTCAGTAACATTGCTGTGAGTCCAGGCTCACAGCTGGGCTGCAGATTTCCTTCGTTGAAGGGCAGAACTGAATCAATGAATGGATTTTTATGTTCATTAATGATAGTTTCACAGCACCGTTTCTGAGACAACCTTGCAATTCCAGAGTTTTTATCAGTTGATCTTTTACTAATTAAATGAGTTTAAGTTCCATCAGAGATTTAAAGCAGTTTCCCCAGGGCATTAGCGTGGGCCCCTGGATTACTGAGATAACAAGGTGTAGAGCTGGATGAACACAGCAGGTCTAGCAGCATCAGAGGAGCAGAAAAGCTGATGTTTCAGGTTTGGACCCCCCATTTCTGAAGAAGGGTCCAGACCGGAAACATCAGCTTTCCTACTCCTCTGATGCTGCTTGGCCTGATGTGTTCATCCAGCTCTACACCTTGTTATCTCAGATTCTCCAGTGTCGGCAGTTCCCACTATCCCTGGATTACTGATCACTGTTATGCTCATTAATGCGACTTTCCTCTGCTTTGTCTAAATCGCCCCTTCTTATGGTCACAAGCAGTCGTTTATCAATTAGACTGCTAGGCGAGTGATCTGTATCCCAAGCCTCTGCTGTGACACTCTTTTTCAGTTTTCCCATCTCTCACTAACTGAGGAATCTTGACCAGCACAAAACCAGGCAGTCTATCTGAGGATGGCAGCAGCAATATAAACTGGGATTTCTACTATATTTTGTATCATTTTGGGTAAGATGATCAGATTTTTGAATGGACCTCTCAAATATTGATTCTGATCTCTCTCTCTGCATCTTCTCTGTGGCTGTAGCACTGTATTCTGCAGTCTGTTGGGATACCCTGATGCACTTTGTGTGGTACAATCTACTTATATTGCACACAAAACAATACTTTTCACTATATCTCAGGACATGTAATGACAATCAGTCAATCAATTATGGTGTTTACTGCCTGAGCATTGAACATGGTCCTGGCACAGTGCAGGTAGAAAAACCTGGCAGTAAAGTTATTGAATTTTCCTTCTAATAAAAACAAGATCAGGCAGATTTTTCTACCATAGGCAATGGCCTACTGGTATAATCACTGCTGTTAATCTAGAGACCAAGATGACATGTGGGCTTGAATCTCAGATTTGAGGGTAGAATTTGAATTTAATTAAAAATATATTTAAGAATCTAGTGATAAATCATGAATCTGCTGCCAATTGTTGGGAAAATCCCATCCAATTCGCTGATGAGCTTTAGGGAAGGAAACTGCCATCCTTACCTGGTCTGGCCTACATGTGATTCCAGACCCACAGCAAGGTAATTGACTCTCAACTGACCTCTGGGCAACTGGAATGAGCAAAAGCAATGCCCTCATCCCATGAATATATTTGATCGGGTAATATTTGCTGTCATGTTATAAAGGCAAATCCCACCCCATAATGAAAGAAAATGTTTGCATTTGTGTTGTGCGTTTCAGGTTTTCCCAGTGTATTTTAAATAAAAGTACTTTGTTTCGAAACATGATCACCATTATAAGATGGTGCTCCAACCAAATTGTTTTATTTTTGTGTGTGATAGTTGATGAGTTGGTCAGGATATCAAGCGCCATCTCTTTTGCTCTTCAAAATAATGTCAACATCTTCTGCACTTGAGAAATCAGACAGAGCTTTAGTTTAATATTTCATTTATAAAATAATATCTGTAACAATGCAGAACCCTCAAACGGCCCTTGATTGCAAACCTAGATTTTGTGCTCACATCTCATATCTCAGACTGTCAATGAACAGGGTAATCGCGCTGCACTTATTAAAGGATGAATGCTGCTTTTTCCGATGACGGGTCTAGGCCCAAAACGTCAGCTTTTGTGCTCCTAAGATGCTGTTTGGCCTGCTGTGTTCTTCCAGCTCCACACCTTGTTATCTCGAATCCTGCTTTGTCATTTATGGGAACCCATGCTGATTACACTTCCACAAATTCTAACCCAAGACCCTGTTTCACTAATTTCCTTAAGTCATGCTTTACTGCCAAACTACTTGAAGTCAGTTTCCATTTTGCCTGTCTTTTCCAAAGGCTCCGCACCTTGACTATGTATTTAAAAACTCGAATAAAGAAAAAAATACAGTGGATGCTGGAAATCTGAAACAAACACAGAGAATACTGGAGAAACTCAGTCAGCCTGGCAGCATCTGTGGAGAGAGACTCAGGAACAGTCATATCAGACTCAAAACATCAATTCTGTTTCTCTCCAATCATTTTGAGTCAGTATGACTCTTCTCCAGGGTTTTTATTCCCACAAATGCTATCAGATCTGTTGAGTTTCGCCAGAATTTTCTGTTTATTTTGAACATTTATTTCCCAAATGTTGTCACTTTGTAACCATATCTCTGCAAAAGTTATTCAATCTGAAGTATTTATCTGCATTTACGACACTAGCACAAATATGTCATTCCTGATGCTTCATTCATCGGATAAGTCTTCAGATTTTCTTTTACTGCTTTATTTGTTGGTGAGCTGTCAACTCACTGCCCCTTCCTGTCCCACTCTGCACATCTCTGTCCAAATCGCATTATGCTGTATTATTTAGATTTCGAAATATCCCTTCACCTGAAACCCTCACCCAATCTGCCTCTGTTAGTTTCACACCCTATCCACATACCTAGTTTTACAATTTGTCAGGGCCTTCGTCCCAGTCCTCTCCCAATGGAGATCATTCCAGCGTGACAGCTCCCTCTTTCCCAAGTACTGGTAGCAGTGGTGTGGGAAAATTAATCACTCTTTGACTTAAATATCACATGTCCTTCTTCACCCAATGACCCATGGACTCAAGGAGTGGAATGGATCAGCAGAGTGAAAAATCATGGAAACTTTTAAAGATTAAACTGATTTTATAATAAGGGAAACTATGGGATCTTAATGGACTTCTGGATGCATATGATCCTTTGAAACATATTAGTGCCAAAAGCCCAGGGGTCTGAGCTTCATGTAATTTTATTTGCCATTTAAAAGTGTACAGTACTTTGTAATATTGGGCATCAAATAACGTCCTCTAAATTTGTCTCTTTCTGACCAGACTGATTATCAATTTCCATGGAGCAGGACATAGAGAGCTCAGTGGCTGGTCAGCAGCCAAAGCTGCCGAAACAAGTGCGAGAGGATGCCCCGAAACAAATAGCTACGGGCAATCGCCCTGTCAAAAGGAGTATCCAAAGGTACGTGCGAAAGGATGGAAAATGTAACGTTCACCATGGGAATGTCAGGGAGCGGTACCGTTACCTAACTGATATCTTCACTACGTTAGTGGACTTAAAGTGGAGGCACAACCTACTCATTTTTGTCATGGTCTATACCACCACTTGGCTTTTCTTTGGAATGATCTGGTGGCTTATTGCCTACATACGAGGGGACTTGAACCACATAGGGGACTCTACCTGGGTGCCCTGTGTTAACAATCTCAATGGCTTTGTCTCAGCATTTCTCTTCTCCATAGAAACTGAAACCACCATTGGATATGGGTACAGATTCATCACAGACAAGTGTCCTGAAGGTATCATTTTACTCCTGGTCCAGTCTGTCCTGGGATCAATAGTCAATGCCTTCATGGTTGGTTGCATGTTTGTGAAAATATCACAGCCCAATAAAAGAGCTGAAACGTTGGTCTTCTCCACACATGCTGTGATCTCTGTACGTGATGGGAAGTTGTGCCTAATGTTCCGAGTTGGGGACCTGAGGAATTCGCACATTGTGGAGGCTTCGATTCGTGCCAAGCTAATCAAATCAAGACAAACCAAGGAAGGAGAGTTCATCCCACTCAATCAAACAGACATAAACGTTGGCTACGACACAGGTGATGACCGTCTCTTTTTAGTCTCACCACTAATAATCTGCCATGAGATCAATCAGCAGAGCCCATTCTGGGAGATCTCCAAAGCCCAGATGGCCAAAGAAGAGGTGGAGATTGTAGTAATCCTCGAAGGAATGGTGGAGGCAACAGGTAAGAGATTTACTTCCAGTAATTGTGTGTAATCCATATTTCCTGCCCTCTTCAATTCCCATCTGGCAGAAATCAACAGGGATTGCGATCGAAATTTGAAAATGGCAATAGGCGCTGAGAGGTGGCATGTGGGAGAGATAAAAATACACTTTCAATCTTTGCAGTTAGTATTTTGCAAATTGTAACTCACAAAAATTAACTCATGGTGCGTGAGATTTGCTGGCGAGGTCAATAAACCAGTTCTGAGGAAGGGTCACTGGACCCAAAACGTTAACTGTTTTTTTTCCTTCACCGATGCTGCCAGACCTGCTGAGCTTTTCCAGCAACTTCCGTTTTTGTTGTCAATAAATGTTAGCCGTCTCTAATAATCCTCGAGATAATCGTGGTAACCTTACATCTAACTTAAATACAGCTTAGGCTTTTTTGGAGAGCAATTAAGAGTCAGTCACGTTGCTGAGGATCTGGATCCACCTGTTGGCCGTGCTGAGCCAGAAGAGCAGATTTCCTTCCTTAAAAGACATCAATGGGCTGGACAGGTTCAACAATCCGGTCGTTTCACAATCACCATTGCTGATACTAGCTTTTAAATCCAGATTGATTTCACAGCTGCGGTTGTGGCCAACATCACCACTAGGTGGTGC